>NC_050531.1:25332537-25335599 GCF_002922805.2 Oryzias melastigma | reverse complement strand
GGGGGGGGTTCTGTCAATCTTATTTATGTTAAAATTTTGTTAAATTG
The DNA here is from genome assembly GCF_002922805.2 of Oryzias melastigma. NCBI lineage: Eukaryota > Metazoa > Chordata > Actinopteri > Beloniformes > Adrianichthyidae > Oryzias > Oryzias melastigma. Next base: position 25,335,552 of record NC_050531.1, on the reverse strand, counting down.
TTTCTACTTTTTAGGTTATGTTTAGAAATTCCCAAGGTACAAGGCAGGAATTTGTTTTAATAGAAATGCCTGGTTAATAGGCCTGTGGGAGGGGCTAAGCCTTTATAAGGGGTTGAACTATTGTTAGTTTAGAGAGAGCAGTGGTTAGAGGGGTAGCAAAAAGTGCTCCAAGACAACTGTGTTCATTCTGTTTTTGTTGGGAACAATAAAATCCCTATTGTTTTTTTTTCTGTTTTATGCTTGGCCATCTTCTTTTTGAGTACTTCTTTATTCACTACTTGAAGAACCCTGTCATATATGGTGTCAGAAGTGGGATACAATTAAATAAAATGTTACTCACCATCCTTGCTGCCCACCACAAACATTCCAACCAGACCATTGTATACAACTTGATACACATAGGAAACAGGAACTCGACCAAGCTATGCTACTCAGACGACTGGAAAACTGGGTGGGTCTCACTGGGCCAGTACTAAACTGGTTCAAAACGTACTTAGAAAACAGGAAATATTTTGTGTCAATTGGTAACTTCACCTCTGAGCCAACAGAAATTACATGTGGAGTGCCCCAAGGCTCCATCCTGGGACCACTTCTATTTAACATCTACATGCTCCCACTGGCCCAGGTTATAAAGAACAACAACATTAGTTACCATAGCTATGCAGATGACACACAGATATATATTAGACTGACACCAGGAGACCGAGGCCCTGTACAGGCTCTTGGTAAATGCATTGAGGACATTAATGACTGGATGTGTCACAACTTACTTCAATTAAACAAAAACAAAACTGAGGTTATTGTCTTTGGGGCTAAAGAAAAAAGGTTAGACGTCACTACAGAGCTTCAATCTATTCAACTAAAAACTACCAACCAGGCCAGAAACTTGGGTGTAGTGATAGACACAGACCTAAATTTTGATAAACACATTAAGGCAGTCACTAAATCAGCCTATTATCATCTCAAAAATATCTCAAGGATTAAAGATCTGATGTCTAAGCAGGACCTGGAGAAACTAGTGCATGCTTTCATCTTTAGTCGACTTGATTACTGTAACAGTGTTTTTACAGGACTACCAAAAAAATCCATCAGGAAACTGCAGCTTATTCAGAACTCTGCTGCTCGGGTTCTCACAAGGACCAAGAAAGTAGACCACATCAGTCCAGTTCTGAGGTCTTTACACTGGTTACCTGTCTGTCAGAGGATAGACTTTAAAGTTCTGTTACTGGTTTATAAAGCTTTGAATGGTTTAGCACCAAAATACATGACTGACCTCCTGACCCAGTATGTACCAGCCAGACCTCTCCGGTCATCTGGATCCGGTCTTTTATCAGTTCCTAGAGTCAGAACTAAACATGGAGAAGCTGCATTCAGCTTCTATGCTCCACAGATCTGGAACAGACTTCCAGAAAACATTAGATCAGCTGAAACACTCAGTGTATTTAAATCCAGGTTAAAGACTCACCTGTTCTCAGTTTGATTAATATGTATTCAAAAGTTTACGTCCGCACTGTTTATCTATGCTTGTTTTAAATTAAAATCTTTTTACTTTCTTTTAATTGTATTTTAATGATCACAACTTAACTATTTATTTTTATTGTTTCTTTAAATATTGGATGTAAAGCACTTTGAATTGTCTCTGAACATGAAATGTGCTATACAAATAAACTTGCCTTGCTTTCCATCATGTTCTTCCAAAGACACAACAACTCCACCACACCTGCCTTGGACGGTGCAGACCAGTGATAAACTTTTTGACTCGTGTGCTGTGAGGGGTTCAAAAAATAACAGAAGAGGTTAACCAGTAGCAGATGCAAGGATTGTTTTGGCTTATCCTGAAAAAAGTTATGAGGAGCATGATTTACTTTGAAATGAAAATAAAGGACAAAATTTGTCTTCTGAGTCTCACTGTTTTTACTGAAAGAACTTTTGAAACACTGTGACAGACTGGCGACCTGTCCAGGGTAAAACCCCCCACCTTCGCCCATCAGTAGCCGGGTTAGGCTCCAGCACCCCCCGACCCTGAAAGGGAAAAAGCGGACAAGAAGAAGAATGAATGAATGAACTTTTAAAACACTTGATTAAATTAGTAATACAATTGTCAACTGTTAGTGTTCCAAAGCACTGAAATCCTTCCATCACCATCAGTCTTCTCTACAAAAACAGTAGGAGATGGCAATCGTGTCTAGCTCCTTTAATTCAGTTTGTGTCCTCAGGAACAAAACTTATGACGTAGATTTGTGCCACTGAAATTAGAAATGAAGTCCCAGTTTGAAAATGAAAACTTTCCACACTGCATACAAAATGTACAGTTTTTAGCTGCTTAGAGAATGTGACACCTGCATGGCACTCATGAACACGCCCTAACTGAAGCAAAGCTTTGGCACAATTTCAATAAGGAAGTTTGACCTCATCTTCGGGTATTTTTCACTCCACACATCACTCATCAATGAGTCCTAAAAATTCTAAATTCTTGCCTTTACATTCATAGAAGTTTGTTTATCAGCATTCCAGACATTTTCCTGACTCTTTGCTTCGGCGCGGTCTGAACCACCATCAGCGTCTGGGTTCTCTTCATGTAGTCTGAAGTCATCTCAGCGTGGAAGATGTCTCCAGTTTGGAGCCCAACCACCAAAGACTGCCAACTACTTTGTGCAGAAATGCCTGTTTCACTGTTAAATCCTTTAATCACACTTTCAAGGTCTCTCATTTTTGAATTGACATGTGACATGCAAACACAGTTTTTACTAAACAGCAGAGCAACTTAATTCTGATTATGGAAGGGTTGATGTGTTTAAGAGTAAAATGCTGAGTAAAGCTGCGATCATGTGGTGTGAAATGATCAGAAAGAGGATTGTCTAACTGACCTCTGACCTAAAGAACCTCAGCAAACCGCTTGGCAAGACAGCTATTCCAATAGCAACATAATTTGCTGCACCTCAACAAAGATGAACGCGGAGAAAACAAAACAATATTAAGGATTATCAATATCATTTAATCAAGTTCAGCAGGCCT
>NC_050531.1:25328291-25332169 GCF_002922805.2 Oryzias melastigma | reverse complement strand
ACCAGAGATAAACTTTTGACTCGTGTGCTGTGAGGAGTTCAAAAATGACAGAAGAGGTTAACCAGTAGCAGATGCAAGGAGTGTTTTGGCTTTTCCTGAAAAAAAGTTATGAGGAGCATGATTTACTTTGAAATGAAATTAAAGGACAAAATCTGTCTTCTGAGTCTCACTGTTTTTTACTGAAAGAACGTTTAAAACACTTGATTAAATTAGTAATACAATTGTCAACTGTTAGTGTTCCAAAGCACTGAAATCCTTCCATCACCATCAGTCTTCTCTACAAAAACAGTAGGAGATGCCAATCCACGTGTCTAGCTCCTTTAATTCAGTTTGTGTCCTCAGGAACAAAACTTATGACGTAGATTTGTGCCACTGAAATTAGAAATGAAGTCCCAGTTTGAAAATGAAAACTTTCCACCCTGCATACAAAATGTACAGTTTGAAGCTGCTTAGAGAGTGTGACACCTGCATAGCACTCATGAACACAGATGTGGTCATTCACTGCATCGTCACTGTGTTTGGAGAAACAGAAGTGTTGATGATGGCAGACTTCAGGGAGCCGCTGTGTTCTCCCACATGCTTCTTCAAGCCCACATATCCAATGAAACAGCTGAGCAATCTGTGAAGACAGCAAAACACCCTCTACTCTTCTATTTCTGTCTTCAGGGTTCTGAGTTTTGTTTTGAAGTGTCTTAATGTTCCTGATCCTTTTTCACCACATCTCCTCACAGCTTCGTGATGTTTAAGTGTGTCTGTCCTCTAAAGATTCATGAAGGTAAAATGATGATCCATCATTTAGACTCAACCTTTCATTAGATTCCTGATTTTTTTTAATGAAACTCGTTATTCATTTTGTTTTTATTTTTTGTCAATATTGTTTTAACAGATTTCATTTTATTATGATTCACTCTTCCTTATATTTGTTTAAAGTATTTCAGTTCACTCGTTCACAGCTCGTCTCTAGTTGCTTCATAAAAGGTAAGAAAGAAAAACTAACAGGATTCATTAAGACACACAACCACTTTGATAATGTCAAAAGATCGGAGCTTTAACAAAAGCTCACATAAATAAGCATCACATTGAAGGGTTTTCTGGGTAATCTACTGGGTAACAGGCGACAGAGGTCAGGAGAAACCTCCAGCTGAACCAAAGCAAACTCATGTGAACTTGTTCACAGTTGAATAAAGTTTCTTTATGACGTTGTGCTTCATGTCCCTCAGGGCTGGTGTCTGTGGTTGGAGTGCTGAAAAAGGGGTGGAGACATCAGGTGGAGACGTCAGGTGTAGGACTTGTGTTTTTCCATGTCTGCATTGCGCATGCACAGAGCAAGCTCCAGCTAGAGTGAGATAAGAGTTTACTCTTCAGTCTCTGAAGTAGAAACCACACATTGTTCTGACATGATGTTTGATTGTTTTTGATGTCATTGTTCAGCAACAGGCAGTTATTTTTCAGTCGGGTCTGGACTCGCCCTCTCTCCTTTTTGTGATGTCCAATGTGGATTGTTTGTTATAGCTGAGCGTCTGAGTCAGCCTGTGTCCTGAGACACCCAGCATGACTCAGCACAGTGGTTCTGAGAAGAGTTGAAAGATGACACGCAGTTTACTGAATGTACTGACAGGACAGACCATACATCTGCAAGGTTAGCCGTATAACTACTATACTCTATCCAATGTAATGCTGCTCAATATGTCTATTTAATTTTTTTTACCCTGCCTTGTCCCTTTGCTACATCTTAGCTTTAAGTCTTATATTGTATATTTTCCAATTTCACAGCTTATTTTATTTTTTGCTTACACTGTAACTTCATTTTTGGAACGTGTGCTGCTGACCACTCGGTCAGGTCATCCTTGTAAAAGAGATCCTAATCTCTTTTCCATCTGGTTAAATAAATAAATAAAACCGGTTTCAGAATATCAAATAAGTGGAATTATGAGGCAAGAACAACAAAAACGTGACGTGCTCAAATAAGCAGGATAAAAATTAAACACACACAAAACTTACTTAAAAGCAGGAAAACACGATTTGTGTAAACTGCTTCATTTGAGAAAAAAAAACGTAAAAAGCTGAAGAACTGAAAAAAATTACAAACAAAAACTACAGAAAGAGCCAAAGGCTTTCATCTGTGTTAACCACCTTGGTCATTTCTCCATTGATGATCGCTGGTTGGTGGGAGGGCTTCCTACCAAAGTCAAAGATCATCTTCTTGGTCTTTGAGGTGTTCAGCATAAGACCCTTCTCCCTGCTCCAGGAGGTAAATCCGATGATGAGCTCCCTGTACTCACCCCTCGTCCCCTCCCTTTACACATGCCACTATAGCGGTGTCGTTCAAATACTTCTGGACATGACAAGCCGCAGATGCATGAGTAAACTCATCAGTGTAAAGTATGATGAGAAAAGGTGACAGTACAGTTCCCTGTGGTGCACCAGTGTTGCTCATCAATACTCCAGATGCACAGTCGCCCAGTCAGACATACTTTGACCTTGAAGTCAGATAGTTGTAGATCCAGCGAACAAAAACAGGATCCACTCCCATCCTCTTGAGCTTCTCCTTCAGCAACTGAGGCTGGACAGTATCAAAGGCACTTGTGAAATCCAAAAATATCACCCTCACATAGCCTCCCGCTCCATCCAGAAAGGAGAGCGCCCTATGGACCATATACAGGACTGCATCCTCCACTCCCTCCCATACTGTCCTGATAGGCAAACTGAAGGGGATCCAGCGCCCCCTCCACCTGAGGTTTGAGCCGCCGGAGTAGCAGCCTCTCAAAAGTCTTCATTATCACAGATGTCAGGGAACTGGTCTGTAGTCCTTCATTCCTGCAGGCTTTGTCACCTTAGGCACTGGGACAAGGCATGAGGTCTTCCACAGGCCAGGGACACATCCGGTTTGAAGACTCTTGTCTGATGGTCTGAAGAGGCACAGCCAGCTCCGACGCACATTCCTTCAGCAGCCGAGGTGATATTCCGTCAGGACCAGCAGATTTCCTACCGTGGGGCCTCCTGAGCTCTATACACACCTCTTCTACAGTTATCGGTGGCACAGCGTCGGGGCTGGAGCAGGCGACACTACCAGGCTTTCAGCTCCTTAAAACTGAAGGGCATCTGTCAGGCAGTTTTTAGGTCTGTGAAATGCAGCAGAGGATTTAAAGGAAAATCACAGACATTAGGAGCTGCTGCCAACAGAAAACCCTTTTTCGACCAGGCCAACAAACAAGAGATTCCATTCCAGATGTTGCTGCTCAAGGAAGCAGTGGTAGCCTGGTGTCTGTTGTCATTGGGTTGTTGAACCAAAACAATAATGTAGGAGAGGCTTGTGGCAAGATCTTCAAACTTTAATACATTTAAACGTAAAAAAAAGGAAATCAAGAGAAACAGCAGACAGCCTGACACACCTGAGCAGAAAACCAGACACTTTGATAGACAGAGGAGGACTGGCAGAAGATGATGAAGACTTTTAATCATCCAGGTAATGATGTCTTAAAGTGGAACTTGGCGTCTGGACTTGTCTTCTCCTCTTGGAACGTTTGACCACTCATCTAAGCAAACTGAGATGGGAAAAAGCTACCTGAAATCCTCAGATGAAAACCACAACTCAAACAATAAAACATTAAAATACAATAGCAAAGTAATACTGAATCAAGAGAGAAGAATGCACAGGAAAGACATTCATCTCTTATATTTGCCTTAAAAGAAAAGAAACAATCCTTGTTTTAAAGTTTGCAGGAAAAGATATATCTAACTTCATCAGAAAGACTGATCCAGATTGTATCTGCTGTTTCATTCTGTTAAGCTACAGCAGGGGTCTCCAACTAATTTGGCGAGAGGTCCAGTAACTCTGTCAGCTTGGTAGACCGGGGTCCGAACATGCAAAAACATTC
>NC_050531.1:25326041-25327926 GCF_002922805.2 Oryzias melastigma | reverse complement strand
TTTTTTTTTATTAAAAATGCTTGGCGGTCCGGATAAAAGAGTCTCGGGGTCCGGACCCGGACCGCGGTCCGCCAGTTGGGGACCCCTGAGCTACAGTGTAGATAATCTGTTACCTGTCAGACAGGTGAGTCGGAGCGAAGCAGTTCTGCTGCTGCAGACACTTCACCCAACAATCACAATGTGTGTGTTCAAACGGAAAGAAGGGCTTTCTATTGAAAGTGGAGCTCAGAAATAGAAGCAGATGATGGGATTTGTTTGATTTGCTGTATGATGGACTGTTGTAGACATGACCAGAAACCAAAGATTCAAGCATGAGAAAATAACCACCAAAACAAAAGGGGATCGGGACCTGACATTGATCTCAGCCGGGGGCGTGTGGGAGTGGAGTGGGGTGGGGTAACTAAATCCAGGAGTGACGTAAAGGAGTAGAAACAAAACCTGGATACAAATCAAATATTATTTGACCTAAAAAGCCAGAAAAGTCAATTGCAAAACTTCAATATGTCCACAATAGACCAAAACAAAACAATTGACTGTATGTGTGATCTGGACTGAGTGAGTGTGATGTCACCCAAAGAAAATGGTTTACCCCGACCACATGAAGTTAATTAAGTCTCCATTTTTTAGATACAGACACCCCCATGTTGGAGCCAGATGATGTCAAGGAGCAGTGATTGATCCACTTTGATCTGAGTCAATGTTTCTATGGCGACCTCTCTCACCAATCAAGAGTGAGCTTGTTGGAAGGCCACACCCCTACCACTTGAAAGGGCGCTCGAGAGAATATGTCAATCCAGCGTAACTGAGTAGTAGCCGTTTATTTCCCCATAGAAGTTCAGGAGTTTTCAGATTCTTGGAACCAATATGTACTTCCTGTTTGAAATGCAAAGGGAGAGGTGTCACTCGGTCCAGTTATCATGTACAGTCAATGATTAAAATGCAGGAAAGTTTGACATTTTTTAAGTTTTAACAAGAGAACTTCAGATAAACAACATTCATTTATACAGTTATTCTAATGATAAATTATTATTAACACTTAATTAAATTATGAATTGAATAAAATTCTGTTAATTTCCTGTCACGCGACCGACCTGCCCCTCCCTGTTGTTGGATCCCTGCCCACTCTGACTGTGAGAGCAGCAGGTCAAGCACCAGCACTACCCCCTTCTGTTCTGGGGATTTCCCTTTCTCCTCTGCGCACACAAACGTCACATATTCAGGGGGAGGGGGCAGCGTCAATCCGTTCAACTGAAACCTACCTCTGGAAATGTTTGTGTTTTTCTTAGTTAGTCCTTTGCTGAGTATTTTAGTTCGAGCTGGTTGGGCTGGAAATGATTTTTTTTTTCAGAAATGTGCTAAAAATGTCAGCAGGTGTGGCAACGCAACAGTCTGACGAAAGCTCCCAGAACTCGAGTGCCGCAGGACTCTCTGTACAATGAAGACGCTGCACGTTCAGTGGGTTCAAGTTGCACATTTCTCACTTGATCAGGAATCATGCCAAACACAGTCACATCATTCCCCAGCAGAAGCAATATTATGAGTCAGACCTGTTGGAGACCCGAGGGGCTGGAGGTTAGCTTCATCACAGCTGGTGGCTGATCAAACTCCAAAACATGAATAGAATACAAAACATCAGTCAAAGCATCCATCTGCATGAAGGCTGACCATCTCATTTCATGTAGCTATCAGTAAACGATCATTTATTGCAGAAATATGATGTGATTCAGAAGATCCAACACCTCTGTCTAAGTTCACTCCAATGAGGGAACACAAACCTCCAAAGAAACCGAATTTCCACAGGACAAAGCCTCACATTTATACAGAAAATGTCCATTTCTCATTTGGGTTCAAGCGACTGACTGACTGTAGGACCTCAACAGTGTTC
>NC_050531.1:25319939-25326032 GCF_002922805.2 Oryzias melastigma | reverse complement strand
AGCGCTAACCACTTGCGCCACCGTGCAGCCCTACTCTGCTGCATGATTGTTTTTTTTGCCTTGTTTCCACTGAGTGGTCCAGACCGGACTGGATCAGGCCGGACCGGACTTTTTAGCGTTTCCATTACAAAATGGTAAAATTTTTAGACCTGCGTTGGTCATAGGTCCATTTGAAAATAGAATGGACCCGTGAGGGCGGAGCTTCTGTCGTCACACATTGATTGGTGGAGAGGTTTTACAACGACAGGAAGAGCTTTTTCCGACTCAAGATCCGAACCGAAAGTTGTGTCTTCTTTTCGGCTAGATTTTTCTTCACCCCGGTGTTGAACATTACCTGGTTTGTTTCCCGACCGTGGTCGGGGACGCAGGGGAGATTTTCTCCGGGCTGAAGAGCTGCTCTTCCTCCGGGGTTCTCCTCCGTGTTCGGAGCTTCAGAACCTCCGGAGCGTGAAGCCAAAGAATCAGTCTCAGTTCTTACAGGAACTTTTTATTATTACTTCCCCTGCTTTGCCAAGTGACAACAACCGTCAGCACGCTAACGTGCTGCCTTTTGTTCTTTCTCTCCTGCATGCGCGCTCTGCTTCCCTCATGCACACGCACGTGCACTCTTTCCCCAGCCCTCTCCTGAGCTAAAATGCACAGGCTGAAGCATGTGCACTCATGTCAAAACACCCGCGATATTCTTGCAAAGAATAATAAATTCTTTACATACAGTGTGTCCCTTATTCACGGGGGTTGAGGACCGGAGACATGCAGAACCCACGAACACGGAGACATGTGTGTGCACACACACACACACCAGTTCCCGTCTCTCTGTCTCCCCTGCGGCTGAAGAATGTCGGTTACCGATCCAAACTCATCAAAACACTTCTGATCTGCTTTATAAAACATTTATTGAGGAACATTGGAGTGTTGATCAACATGAAGAGTTTTTCTTTTCTTTTTAATTCAGGACAATAGACGGTTCTTCAGTGCAGCTCCAGATTAAAATGATCCTCCGCGGTAATCTTTTTCATTTTCCCTCCGTTTCTGAGTCAGCTGATGCAGATTCTCTTTCACTGTTTTGACGCACAGCTCTGTCATCAGTCTACACGTATGGGCTTTCATGGTCCAACGCTCAATGGAAACGCTTACTTAAAATGCCCGGACCATTCTAATCCGGCCAAGAGGGGACCGGTCTGGTCCGGACCGCTCAGTGGAAACGAGGCATAAGTACTTAGGAGTGAACCTTGACCACAAACGACTGGACAGAGCAGGCTTGGGCTCTGTAGGACAGAGTAGACTGTTTTTCCTAAGGAGGCGGAGGTCTTTTGATGTGTGTGCAGACATGTTGCATCCTCCACATAACACAATGTCTGCACAGAGGAGCACACGGAGTAACAGGCTCCTTTCTCTGTGCTGCAGGACTGGGCGCTTTAAGAACTCATTTGTCCCTTCAGCCATCAGGCTGCTTAACAAATCTGCCTGATGTGAACTGGTATTTTATAAACTGTTGTTTTTATTGCTATTTATTGTGTGTGTTTGTGTAGGTTTTTCCAACGGACACCTGAATTTCTCCCTTGGGGAGATTATTCAAGTTCTGTCTCTGGTGACCAAGGTGAAGCAGAACATGAGACAAACCACAGAAATGCAGAGATATTCTGAGAGTTTGAGGCAGTTTTAAGAATCAAAGGATGAAAATGTTACCAACACACTTGCCCTCTTGTCATTAGAGGGTCTACCACTGCGTGAAGACTCTCTGTCGTCGGTGACCGATGCTCAGGCGTCTGATCACCCGCCAGCACTGAGGGGATGTTGGTTTTGTTCAAGAGGACACGCTTGTGTAATGGATACATGTTGACCCATCACAGGAGTTGTGTTGAAGTTAATCACCTCTCCTTCAGAGTTCACACCTCAAAGTACCTGCTAACTCTTTGATGAGCCAACTGTTTGTATTTAATCACTGAAATCTTGACCTGTACAATATTTTTGTGGCACTGGGAGTTTTTGAGGAGTAAATTACTGTGGAGTTAAACATTTCCCATCACCTTTAATGATTCCTGGGTCTGGACAGAGACACTTTCTTGTGTTCAGATGTGATAACTCCTCACAACTGGGACATTTGTGAAGAGCAGCTGTTTTTTTTTTTTATAATTCCCTTCTTGGGGCAAAGACAAACAATGCTGAAGTAAGGCAGAAACATTTTCCTGACCCAGAATGTGTGCAGTCAATAGAAGCGATAATAGTGTCATCATGGTGAGCTGATACAAAAGCATGGGCTCTTAAAGAAGGAGTGTTAGGGCTTCATTTGTCCAGGTTTACTGTAAATCATTGCATCTCGGAGCATTAATGGGATTAACTTCTAATAGTCATTTCATGACTGTTTTGTTCTCCTTTGATATACGAGTCTCTCTGATAGGCTGAGGCCCACATGACCCTTCTTTAAAACATTCTTATAACTGTCTCTGTCATGCTAACAAGAAAGGAAAGCTGGCTGGTGGAGGAATCCAGAATCTGTGTTCATGGTTGTCACTAGTGTCCAAATAATCAAGACAATCCAATGGTTTGCTCAGGCTACAAGTCAAAAGGGACAAATGCGCATTACTTTTATTTTAAAGTTTTCTAGAACTCCTCGCTTTCTCTCTCAGCAGCAACGTCCCTGCAGAAAAATTACTGCAATTTCATTACTTTTGTCAGTAACAGAGTAATGCAACAAATTACAGTTCAAATAAGTAATAAATCACAATTACTAGACTATAGAAACCCTCATTGCTTTCTTATTTAGATTTTGTAAGCTCTGTTCTCTTGGTTACATGAAACGAAATGGAGATTCTTTTTTTTTGAGTTACTGGCACATCAAGTTGGACAAAATCATTGCTTTAAAACCAAAGTTAAATAAAGACAAGACGACCTTATTTGTGCCGAGCTGTTCTTCCCTTGAGAATTTGTATATAAGTGGAAAAAAGGAAAGTATTGTAACGAGTAGATTATTACTTCTTCAAGCAGGTAATGAGTAAAGAAATGTAATCAATTACTTTTACTTTTAGAAGATAAGATAATTGATGTAATATTAAAAAATTGTTTCATGTCTGGAAAGACGAACTACAAAAGCACTATGATGATTCTTCGTCCTTTTTTGAGTCTCAGGGGTGCTGGAGCCTAACCCAGCCTCTCATGGGCGAAGGCAGGATACACCTGGACAGGTCACCAGTCTGTCACAGGGCTTCAATCACACACCCATACACACTCACACCTAGCCGGAGTCCCCGGAGAAAACCACATGCATGGGGAGAACATGAAAACTCCACACAGAAAGGTCTGCTATTGGTGGTTCAGTTCCAGGTCCTCCAGCCAGGACTTGAACCGGGGCATTTTTGGTGTGAGGCAAGAGCGCTTACCTGCACCTCCGCGATGATTCTAGCTGGAAAGAATGTATACAATCCACTGTCATTATTCATTGGAAACAGATACAAAAAAATGCAATGTGAATTTAACACAGATCACACAGAACATCAAACTTTTTGAACAAGTTAGACCCACACAGATCACCACCATGTCTGAACCATGTCTCATCAACTGGGACATACATGCATTGTTTATGGACTTTTCTGAAAATATCCAAATATCTGGCAGTGGGTCTCCAAAGAAACGAGTTCTGAAGTTTGTAAAGATTCAGGTTTTTTTCTGTTGGGGTTGCCTCATTTAAACAAAACACCAGATAAGAAAAATCCAAATTATTACACAAACTACTGTTGTTTACTTAAATGGATTAAAGAGAAACATCTGACTGTAACGCAGTGGTAAAAAGAAATCTTCAAAGTCTTGTCAATGGAAAGGCTTAGTGCAAAGTCGAGGTTTGTGAGGACATTTTTATGGATTTGTGGCGGCCGCTATTGGAATACTTGCCCAATGATCTTGCCGTCATAGTTCAAAGGTGTGCAGGCTCACTGGGGTGGAGAGCTCATATTACAACTGTGTGATCTATGTGTTGGTTTTCTTATCTTCAACATCCCCATGACTACGATTTCTTAACTTGAGTACAGACTTTAGGAGACTGTGATCAGGTGAAAGCTTGAACTAAATTACTTTACTTACAGATTATCTTCATGTATTTCACTGTTTGTTGTTTTAACTCAGACCCTTCTGCGAGTTGTTCTTTTGTTTTATATTGTTTTCTAAAAAAAAGTTCACAAAGCAGAAAGAGACCAGAAGACAGCACTGACAGAAACAACCAGAAGAGGGCAGCAGAGGGACAGATATCTGATATGACAGCTGGTCTCACCTGGTCCATCAGTCCTCCATCCAGCAGAACTTTCCAGAAAACAACCAGAGTCCAGAACACTGGAGAACTTCTTTACAGCATCAGCAGCTCTCTGACTCTATCAGACAGTGAAGAAGATCTGGACCACATCTGCACCATCAGCACTCCATCAAATGAGAGGAGAGCTTCATGGAGGAGAAGACGTGAGTGTTCCAGTTCATCTGGACCAATCTCTCAGTCTGATCATGGCAGAACTTTCCACTTTTCTCCTTCACAATCTGCTGAAATGATGTTGATTGTGTTAAGATCTGAAAAGTTACAGTAAATCAAAGAACATAAACACTGTAGCTCCGGTGTTAAAGGGTTAAGATCTGAAGGTCTTTCAAAGGGTCAGCCATGTAACTATGGAGGCAGGAGGCTGTGTGCATCTTTGATTCAGGATTTAAGACATTTTGACTTGATGTTTCATTTCATGATGAAATGTTTCTGTGTTTCTGTTGTCCAGCTTCAGTGAAGATCATCTCTGGAGAAGCAACCATCTCCTGCTCTTCCTCAGACTCCTCCCTCAAAGGCCTCGTTCTGGTTTGGAGGTTCAATCAGACTCAGGTGATAGTGACCAAGAACGAGGATGATGAGCACAGTGTCTGCCAGTCCAGTGGTACGGTTCCTGTCTGCCACACAATACTGCAGAGACGTGTCAGCCAAGACTCCCACAGCATCCAGAGACTTGAGGTACTCGGGGCGAACCTCGTCCACCCCTGGAGCCTTGCCAGGAGAAGCTCTTTGACTTCCTCAGTGACCTCAGCACAGGTGATGGACACTCCAGTGTCCTCAGCCTCTGCTTCATCAATGGAAGGCGTGTCAGCAGGGTTGAGGAGATCCTCAAAGTATTCCTTCCACCGCCCAACAATGTCCCCAGTTAAGGTCAGCAGATCCCCACCTGCACTGAAAACGGTGCCAGCAGACAATTGTTTTCCCCTCCTGAGGCTTTGCCAGGTTTGCCAGAATCTCTGTCAGAAAATCATTTTTTAATTTTCTGCATCCATGAACATGTTGACTAGTTTTTAAACGTTTTTTTTTACCGATTCCCGAAGAATATGTAAAAACATGCACGCACAAATCCTAATTTACGTCAGCTAATGCTAACGTCCGGTCGACCTAAACACACATTCTTGTCTAAATGAACATCTTTATACACTCACAGGAATGCATTTTTCAAACTCTTTTCAGGAAATGTCTTTAAATAACCATCTGTGGTCTAAAACATTGTTTTTTTCCTCATACTTTCTTCTTCCTCTGGAATAAGATGTAATACTATAACACGATCGCCACCTAGTGTCCAAACTGAAACACCATCCAGGAGAAGCAGAACAATGTTTGCTATGTTAATGATCTGAAGATTTTTGTTAGAGTTTCTCCTTTTGAGAAACCATGTATGACAACACTGTATGATATTAAGATTGATATTATTCTCTAGGCGCAGCCAGGGACCGGAGGGGGTCTGGTTTGGAGACCACAGGATTTCATCTCTGCTCTTTGCAGATGATGTTGTTCTGTTGGCTCCATTGAGCCAGGACCTTCAACATGGATTGGAGCGGTTTGCAGCCGAGTGTGAAGCGACTGGGATGAGGGTCAGCACCGCTAAATCTGAGGCCATGGTTGTTCACGAGTAAGGGAAGATCGGAGCGTGAGATCGACAGGCGGATTGGAGCTGCGTCCACCATTTTGCGGTCACTGTACCGGTCCGTTGTGGTGAAAAGAGAGGTGAGCCAGAAAGCAAAGCTCTCAATTTACCGGTCGATCTTTGTTCCAGTACTCACCTATGGTCATGAGCTCTGGGTCGTGACCGAAAG
>NC_050531.1:25307237-25318624 GCF_002922805.2 Oryzias melastigma | reverse complement strand
GTGTTTCTGTTGTCCAGCTTCAGTGAAGATCATCTCTGGAGAAGCAACCATCTCCTGCTCTTCCTTAGACTCCTCCCTCAAAGGCCTCGTTCTGGTTTGGAGGTTCAATCAGAGTCAGATGATAGTGACCAAGAACGAGGATGATGAGCACAGTGTCTGCCAGTCCAGTGGTACGGTTCCTGTCTGCCACACAATGCTGCAGAGATGTGTCAGCCAAGACTCCTACAACATCCAGAGACTTGAGGTACTCGGGGCGAACCTCATCCACCCCTGAAGCCTTGCCAGGAGAAGCTCTTTGACTTCCTCAGTGACCTCAGCACAGGTGATGGACACCCCAATGTCTTCAGCCTCTGCTTCCTAAATGGAAGGTGTGTCAGCAGGGTTGAGGAGATCCTCAAAGTATTCCTTCCACCGCCCGACAATGTCCCCAGTTAAGGTCAGCAGATCTCCACCTGCACTGAAAACAGTGCCAGCAGACAATTGTTTTCCCTCCTGAGGCTTTGCCAGGTTTGCCAGAAGAGGAGCTTGGTCACCCGGAGAGAGCTCGGAGTAGAGCCGCTTCTCCTCCTCATCGAGAGGAGCCAGTTGAGGTGACTCGGGTATCTGGTCCAGATGCCTCCTAGACGCCTCTCTGGAGAGGTGTTCCGGGCATGTCCCACTGGGTGGAGGCCCCGGGGAAGACCCAGGACATGCTGGAGAGACTATGTTTCTCGGCTGGCCTGGGAACGCCTCGGGGTCCCCCCAGAGGAGCTGGAGGAAGTGGCCGGGGAGAGGGAAGTCTGGAGATCTTTGATCAGACCGCTGCCCCCATGACCCGGTCCCGGATGAAGCGGAAGAAGATGGATGGATGGATGGATGGATGGGTAGGTGGATATTACCAATCTCATTATTTCACTAACACATTTTAGAGAGTGTGAACTGTATTAGATTTATATAAATATATTCAAATCATATGGTATATTATTAATGTATTTCTAAACAAATGTGTATAAATGTGTAAACTCAAAATTGAATTGAAAGAATCTAAAAAAATCAGAACCGAATCAGTTCGGGCTCTTGTGAATCAAATTGTTTCTGGAAATTACAATTGATTACCAGACCTTTTTGGAACGTTTATTTTTAACCCTTTGGAGTCTAGGGTCTAAAACTACGTTTTGTCTATAATTAAATTTCCTCTTCTTTCAATTTAAGACTACTTACTCATTTGGTGTCATTTTAATCAGCTTAACCTCTCCTAAGTAGCAGTACCTTTATTTTGTCATTTTTCAATGTTACATTCACACACTAGGCAAAAACCATGCAAAAACAGAAAATTCCATCTGGAAAATTTGATTGATTTTGCTGTGGAAACTTGAGAAATGGTTAACAAACTGATTGTATATAAATATTTTTAAAATGGATAAGTGTTTTAAAATGCTTATTTAGACTTTGTTTTATATGAAGTTTTGGGCATATCTGTTTAAGAAATTGGGAATGATAATTTTCACCAGATTTTATTCACAATCTGAGTTCAAATAGGCTGATAAGAAAACTCTGATGACCGAGCATTCTAGTAGTATTTAAACGCATCACTTATAGACAATTCTCTGAGACGTGAAGAGTCTCATCCCAGATTTGTGAGGGAGGTTTAGTTTGTGCATAACAAGCGATTCGTGCACGATTTTTAAAGATTTACAAGTTGTTTACATTTTAATTTGTGCAAGTGTAAATTGTGTTTTGTATTTTTTTTTATTTCATAATTTTTGTACTTATGCACAAAATGAATTACAAAGAATTATGTATGCACAAATTAAGAATGCGTGTGCACAAATCAGAGCGAGTCTATTTTCTCTCCATACAGAGATGAGCCCCTGATTGGCTGACCCAATGCGTCTCTTTTCTCGACGTACCATGCTGCAACGCCTAAATGGCGCCCTGATGCCTGAAACCTGCTGTTGCCAATCAAAATCCCCGCACCCAGCACTCACTGCCACATGACCCCAGACCACGTCTGTACATTGAATTAACATTAAAACTGATCACCCTTTCTACACAAATCACATTTGGTGTGAATGCAGCATAGATTTCTCCTGATGGGAATTAAGAAAGTATTATTTATCCTCCTCCACTCATCTCATTTACTTCCAGATAAAACATAGAAACCAATGACACCTCCTCAGAGTTTATTCAGAAGTCTCTTTCAGTTTTAAAAAAGAACAGGCATTACTAAAGAATAAATAACTTTGAATAAATAACATAAATGTTATTACAATGAATAAATAAGTAAGCAGTTAAAAAAAGATTAAATATGTTGTCCATGCTGCAGTGATGATAGAACATCAGGAATAATGTTGGGTTTGACGGCTCTTCAGTGTTGGTCTACAGCGTCTATGACAGACAGCGATTCTGCAAAGCAAATGAAAAAACAAATGAAAAATACATGTCGATTGAAATATTATTTAAGAAATTAAACTCAAGTCTCATGTGTAGTTTTCACTTAAATATGGACCCAACAAATGGAAAACAATAACAATAATAAGATTTTGAGTCAATACTCACTTTTTCTATTAGCTTTTTTAATCCAGGAGACTTTGGATTCATGCAACGTTGACCCCCATTACTGTCACGGACTCTGCATGAAGGAAAAGCAAACATTTTAAGCTTAAGAGACATTAAACTCTTTCATTTAAGGATGTGAATTTAAGAGAAAATAGAAAAATGCAGACAGCAGTTCAGAGCCATCTGTTGTTCTTACACAAAGGCGTGAAAGTTGCAGTTCAGACGAGGAGTTTGTTCGTAACACATCGTGACTGTTGATGGTAGTCTCATATACAAGTTTTCAGGATAACAGCAGATCTGACCCACGAAAAATGGTTCTGCTGCTGGGACTGAACATGACAGACATTATTATTAAGACAAGTTTAATTGGCATCACATTGGTTTCAATATAATCTAACTTTTCTTCAACTTCTACTTAACTACACGGTCAATCCTGATCCTGACCGTAGCTGTAGAGTTTTAAGGCGGTTAGAGAGGTTGAGTTTTACCTTGCAGAGCTACAAGGATGGTCACAGCTGCGAGGCTGAGCAGAAACTTCTGGCTGGCTGACAGAGACATTGTAGAATTCAAACTGGAGCTGAAGCTGGACCTGCAGATGCTGTCTGAACTCGGCTGCTCAGCGGGTCGATGTGTGGTCGGCAGGGGAGCGCAGTCTTTTATACTGAAGGGCAGCATGAAAAAAGAGGAACTTTGACAGTCAACATGTCAGCGACGGAAAACAGCAATCATAAAAAACCGTGACGAGATGAACACTCACACCGCAGAGGCTGAGAAGCGTGTGCTTCGTTTCTGAGAGTTTACCATTTTTGGTGCTGACCTCAGTCCACTGTCACCTGCAGATTGTGATTCACTGATAAGTGGAACCGTTCCTGTCATAGAAGTCATATTTTTATATACGCTCCAAAAAGACAAAGTCTCAGTCAGGGAAGGGTTAAAAAAGGTTCACCCCCATTTAAAAGTGGACTTTTTAATATTGAATGTTTTTGTCACAGTAACACAGAAGACATTGAGAAGCTAATTAACAGTTAAGTCTTCATGTCCCTTTAAGCAAATCATTCCACTCTCACCACCGTGCTTTACATGCAAAAGTGTTCTTGCTGATTTGCTTTCAGGCTTGAGTTCCTTCATAAGACGGGTCGACCGAGTTCTGTTTCACTATAGGACTGAAGTCAGCAGGGGTGGTCTGACTCTGAATCTCTGGATGAACACATTTTATAACATTACATGCAAATAGTCACTTTCATATTTCTGGCAACAGCTTCTGATTAATTTGATCATGTTTTACTTTGAATTTCCTGCAGATCAGACCCCGTTATGATCAAAAACAAAGAGGAGTGATGTTAGAACCACGGCTGAGCTAACAGCAGCTCACTGTAGAAAACATAACAGGAATAAGTTTAACTTTAATGTCAGACACGCTGGAATTGTCTGACTTTTGATCTGTTTACAGGATTATGTGAAATTTAGGAAACTTTGAACTGGTGAGAAAAGATCTTCTGCAGCTCCACATCTCATAGACAAAGCTAATGCTAGTGTTAGCTTTAGCAAAGATAAAAAAAATCAAATCATAACTACCTTCATATTAAAACAAGCAGTATTCACTGAAGTACTTGTAACCTTTGTCTAACTTTAATCGAGTTGTCAGAGAGAAATAATCCACGACTGGTTTAATATCATCCAGAGGAATTTGGGGATCAGCTGATCTGCAGCTGCTGCCTAACAATATTACTGACATTTGTACTCTGACTTGTGAACGATCTAAGAGAGGAAAATGAATACAACCAGGTAGGACATTTATAAAATAAATATTGTACACATTTCGGTTACCTTTCTTTATTTTGTAAAACTGCTTTAAAAGCCTTCAGCTGTCAGCTTTCCCATTCCAAACAATCTGAGCCGGATGTGACTCATCACGTATCCGGCGAAGTGTGACGTCACGTGAAAAGGGTCTGTCGTTTGCAGCAGCAGTTTTTCCTCAGACACAGAATTAGACTCACCCAGGGAGGCGGTCCCACCCAGCTCTCCAAAAATAAAACTGTGATTAACAGAGCGAGCATTTTTAGCCTCTGCTGTCACCTTCTTAAACACAGACACAACTGCTGTTCACTCTGCAGCTCTTTGAGGTGTTACTCATGGAAAGATGAGCGCTGCATTCAGAACGAGAACGCAGTTCTGTGCTGGAACACGTGCAGAAACTCACAAGTCACAGTCACATTATAGAGGCTCCAGCTACGACTTGGTTTTCTGAGTTTCTCTTACATTTTCTTATCAAGTGGGAATCTGTTTTATTCAGATCACAGTCTAACTCCTTGATGTCTGAATTTATTTTCAGCTATGAAAAATAAAATCACAAATGTTCTTGCTTTCTAATAGACACTAAACTGAGGTAACCAGTGGTTTGATGTATTTGTACATACAGGCTTCAGTGGGAGTTTTATATCTGTTTAATATTCAATTTGATCACAAAAAGTTTCAAAAAACAGATAGAACTAAACTTTAAAACTGACAAACTTTAAATAGGATTTTACCACTTCGGATCTCAGTCAAAACATGAGCTCATTTCTAACCTTTCAAGTTTAATATTTGCAAAAGAGATCTGAACAGTTTAGTTTTCTGGGAAAATTGCAAAAGTTGAAGGATTATTGAAAAAGAATGAATGCTAGTTCTAAAGAACTATTTAAATCTGAGAACAAAGGGGACTAAAACATCTTCTGTGTAAATTGTTTTTAAAGCCTGAAACAGGAAGTACTTTGGCCCTCTGCAGATTTCTACACAGGAAGCTTCCGGGGGCCAGCAGCTGTGAGGGAGGTGTGAACACTGCACATGTTTCACAACACATCTCTGTATGCTGTTTAATTACATCTGTGTGATTGTCATGCTGCATTAGAACTCTTTCTTTGGTGACTCTCCTGTTTTCACCTTTCTCAATGGTCAAAACATTTTCTAATTCAACTGCAGTCAAATACTAGTTGTGACGGTTCTTCTGTCTTTCTTCTGGTTTTCTGTCTGATTCTCATCCTCTCAGAATGTTGATGTGAATTTCAGCAAATGAAATGTAAAAATGTTTTCTGCATTGAGGACATGATCTCTGTCTTCATTTATCAGGAGTTCATTCTTTAACTTTTCAACTGAAATAACTTGGAAACTTTCAGTCATGAAAATAATTCAAACATTTATTTGTTCAGCTCCAAGGATTTTTCAGATTTGTTTCAATGATGAATGTTCCTGGAGGATTTTAAATTCAGTTTATGACAAAAGTCAAGGAAGAAGCTCCTTCAACTGTCTTCCTACAGGACTCATTTTTCCGACTTTAAAATGCGCCTGAGACATGGCACTATACATCTGTCACAAACAGGCAGACAGCTGGTTCCACCTGCAGCAGGTTTATTAGTTCAGACAGGAATGAAGCACAGCTAAAAGTCCACAGAGTCAGGCAGGCAGAGGTCAATCACGAGCATGGGGTCATCAAAGAAGAGAGAAGAGTTGTTAGAGTTCAGGCGAGGGTCAGGGCAGGCAGCAGGCTACCAGAGAATAAGCAGAGTCAGAACCAGAAGATCAGGTCCAGATAGAAACCTCAGTAATGCAGGTAGGGTGACACACAACAATACTTTGCACTGAGTGAGGCTCTGAGCAGTGCTTTAGTGTCCTTTAGCAAATGAGTCAGCATCCAGGAACTGTGGGCTGGGGTTGCTGGGAGATGTAGTGCAGTCAGTTCTTTGGAAACTGGGGGGGACAGAGCTCTGACTCCTGACAACAACTTATACTCACAACTTTCTGGTGTGTTTACAAATTGGAAACTCTGTTCCTCCTCTGGATTTCTAAGAGAAGTCAAAGGGGGCATGTTTGCTACTTCTGGGTGGTGTTGTCATGGTTACAGTTCATAGATTTGGAGGTCTCTATTTAACAAGAACTTTTTTCCCACTCAGACATAATATTATCAGCTAATCAAAGTGCACTTGTCAGCCTTCAGGATCCATCTTTCCTGGTGATTCAGTCATTGATTCGCACTTCCCACAGGGGAGGTGCAGGTCCATTTAAAATGCAGCAGGCCTCTTACTGACACACTGTGCTTTCAGTCTGCAGTCGAACGGACATTTAGAGCTTCTGTGGTTGATCCGATTTGAAGTCTACTGTTGGCATTTTGGATTTCTGCATTTTCAAGTCCATCTAAAAATTGCCTTTCTCCCCATATCTGTTGTGCTGTAAACAGTTTTGAGTAATTTATTTTAATTTACCTGCTGTTCAGCATCACCTTATATGCTTATTTTTCCTATGTTTGTTTGTTTTAATAAGAGCCAAACTGTTTCAGGTATTATGGATTTTATCAATATTTGATAAATCGTTGATTATTTAATATATATCTTTAAAATCCATCCATCTTCCTGACCGCTTTGTCCCTTTCGGGGTCGCGGGGGTGCCGGAGCCTATCCCGGCCGCTGAAGGGCGAAGGCGGGGTTCACCCTGGACAGGTCTCCAGTCTGTCACAGGGCCTCAATCACACACATTCACTCTCACATTCACACCTAGGGGTAATTTAGAGTCACCAATTAACCTATGAAGCATGTTAAAGGACAGTGGGAGGAAGCTGGAGTCCCCGGTGAAAACCCACGCATGCACGGGGAGAACATGCAAACTCCACACAGAAAGGTCCCAGCCGGGATTTGAACCGGGGCCTTCTCGCTGTGAGGCAAGAGCGCTAACCACTGCGCCACTGTGCAGCCCATATCTTTAAAATACTTTGGGAATTTTCAGTAAGATTTCATCTTGTAATTTCATAAGGGGGAGATGTGATGGAAACCCAGGATCCAGAAGCTGGAAACTCAGTGTCAAAAAGCTCTTTCATAACAACAAAACTTGAAGGACAACACACAGGAAAGCATCCAAAACATTCTGTCACTGGTGACACCATGATGGTTCCGTATACAACACAAATGACTGTATAGACCCGTTTAGGAGCAGCAAACACCAATACACCCCGGTCCAGGACGGCAGAGCCAGAACCTGGGCTGGAAGCTCCATCAGAACAAAGTCAGAGATGTGTGACGAGATGACTGAGTTAACACGGAGATTCATGTTAGTGAAGTTAGTGTGCAAACATCAGATAGGAGATCTAAGAAGTGAGTCTGAGAACCACAGCGATGATGAGGACATTTTTCTGAGTGAAATGAGGAACTAAGATGAAACAATAGTTAGAATATTGTTTGTTAACCATTCTTATTCTGTTCAAATATTCTCAAACGTTGCAGTTAAAATGTCAGTATCATCACAAAAACCTAAAGGCACAGTTCTTTGATGGAATAGAGAACAATTCAAATAAGTGATGCTTTTGTTTATCAGAAAAGTCATAATAGAAGTCAAGAAACCCTTTATATCAATAACTGAACAGCTTTTTACTGTCTATTTTCCCAAAATACTGGGAGGACCTCAAATGTTTGTGACCTCTCTGAATCTGAGGTACCACAGATGAATCCTCAGTGCAGCACTGATGAAACTGTGTCACAACAGACAGCAGATGCAGAGTCTGAACAGGACTACGTCTGCTGGTCCAGATCTGTCCGACCAGAGTCCTGGAGGCTCCTGGAGATCATGACGGGGCATTCTGCTGCACCCTTTCATCCCATCCCAGACCCAGAAGAAGGTCCCAGTGCTGTAGAAGAAATCCTGCCATCTTCCTGTTCTCTAGAAATCTGATTTACCGTAGCAGAGCTGCTGCTCCAGCAGAACGTTTCATGAAAATCTAGGTCTTACTGGTCCAGTTAAGAAGCATGAAAGCCTCTTTCAGGACTCCCAGCTGTTTGTCAAATTCAATGCTGCCACCAAATCAGTGCTTTCAACTAGGACTGACCTTGTGGGTCATTAGAAAGTCATGTTTGCTAAACAAGGAATCAGCGACTCAGCAGTTTCCTTGTTCTACCAGAAGCCATGCTTCTCCATGTGCTGTGGAGCTGCGTCCTGACTGGACACTGCTGCTCCAGGATCAGTCCTCCATCCTCTCCTGCTTCTTGACCGTCACAATCAGGATTTGACTTGAAATACTAAGAATCCAAACATTTTTTCTAGTTACTTTGAAGCTGGACTCATGCATTCAGTGGCAGCTGAATGTTGCTGGTATTTCATAATCTGCTTCTGTCTTCGCTGCAGTTTTATAGCATTTGTAGTTTAGAATTTCAACAACAGCAGCAAAAACTGTCAGCTGTCATGCAATCAAATGCACTTGTTGTCTTACTGCTTACATTTGTGACATTTAAAATGAAAGAAATAGACCTAAAGTTTAAAGCTGAGAGAATCACAGGAATACAGCAGATATAGAGTCTACACGTTACTGTTGGCAACTTTGCATGGTGTAAAAGAAGAACAAGACAAATATTGTCTGAACTTTTCCACCTTTAATGTGACCAATTACCTGTACAATGCAAGTGGGGAACAAACAGAAACTCTTAAAAGAGAAAAATGCAGAATAAGAAATTAAAATAATCTGATTGTGCAAGTGAACAAAGTAAACACTCAGTCTTCCAGGGTCGGGGTCCGTCAGCGTGGCACAGCTTGATGGGATAAAATTGTCTTACTCTTCTCTGACAGATAGGAGGGCCTCTCCTGTGAACATCCCTCTTCGATGGGATTCAGGTCTGGACTCTGAGGCCATCCAAAAGCTTTATCTCACTACAGTGAAGTCAGTCTGTTGTGGATTTAGATGTGTGCTTTGGGTCGTTGTTGTGCAGAAAGCTAAAGAACTTCAGCTGGTGGAACTTTCTAGCAGAAAGCTGAAGGTTTGGTGCCAACACTGACCTGGTCATAACTCCCTCCCCCCTGAAGCCCCATTCCAGCTGAGGAACAGCCCCAAAGCATGATGGACATGCTTGACTGGAGGTATGTTGTCAATTTGTGCAGTGTTGTTTTTTTTTTTTTTTACCAAATATACCTTTTGGATTATGTCCAATAAGTTGAGTTTTGGTTTCATCAGACTGTAGCACATTTCTATCTTGCCACCTTACCCTAAAATCCAGACACATGAAGAGGAGATTGTTGTCACACAGTCAGTAGTATGAGAACTTCCCTCATTGTTCCTGTCAGCCTCCCGGACTAGTTCTCATCTCGTCTTTTCATCAATTTTGGATGAACGTCCAGTTTAAGGAAACACTTCTCTATCCACAGTCAACGAGTCCAGTTAACTGTTGATGGAGTCAACGTGTCTGAATGTGAGGCGCAAAGCGGTCACTTCAGAACAGAATAGAACAGAACGGAATAGAATAGAATAGAATAGAATAAAATAAAATAGAATAGAATAGAACAGAATAGAACAGTACAGAACAAAACAGAGCAGAATAGAATAGAATAGAATAGAACAGTACAGAACAAAACAGAGCAGAATAGAATANNNCTTGCCACCTTACCCTAAAATCCAGACACATGAAGAGGAGATTGTTGTCACACAGTCAGTAGTATGAGAACTTCCTTCATTGTTCCTGTCAGCCTCCCGGACTAGTTCTTATCTCGTCTTTTCATCAATTTTGGATGAACGTCCAGTTTAAGGAAACACTTCTCTATCCACAGTCAATGAGTCCAGTTAACTGTTGATGGAGTCAACGTGTCTGAATGTGAGGCGCAAAGCGGTCACTTCAGAACAGAATAGAACAGAACGGAATAGAATAGAATAGAATAGAATAGAATAGAATAGAATAGAATAGAATAGAATAGAATAGAATAGAATGGAATAAAATTGAATAGAACAAAACCGAATAAATAGAATAGAACAGAATTAAATAGAATAGAATAGAATAGAATACAACAGGAAAGAAGAGAACAAAACAGAATAGAATAGAAGAGAATAGAACAGAATAGAATAGAATGGAATAGAACAGAGCAGAAAAGAATGGAATAGAATAGAATAAAACAGATTAGAACAGAACAGAAGAGAACTGCACGGAACGGTACGAAACGGTACGATACGGTACGGAATGGTACGGTACGGAACGGTACCGAGCGGTACGGAACGGAATGGGATGAAATAGAATAGAATAGAATAAAATAGAACAGAATAGAACAGAACAGAGTAGAATGGAATAGATGTCGGGTTCCTGGTTGCCCTCTCCACGCCCCCGGTTTCCTGCTCAACTGCATCCTATCACGTCATCAGCCTGGAGCCTACATCTACCCACCATGACCTTCAGTCGCCGTCAGTCCGTCTGCTTCATGTGGTAGAGTATACTGACTCCTACTACGCCTTAGGCCACAGTCTATGTGTAGTTTTCGTTGCTCCTCAAACTCATCATCTGTTTGTTGCATCTCCAGAAGTCACCACCATCCACGGCTCCAAGTTAACCAGCCCAGACTCCAGATCACCACCATCCACCGCTCCACGCAAACCGGCTCAGACTCCAGATCACCACCATCCACCGCTCCACGCAAACCGGCTCAGACTCCAGATCACCACCATCCACCACTCCACGCAAACCCACCCGAATTCCAGAGTGCCACCATCCGCCATACCGCATTAAACCTTTTCTAAACTCATCTCTGTCTCCCGCCTGCTTTTGGGTCCAGGACACTCACTATCCTAACAATAGAATAGAATAGAATAGAACAGAATACAATAGAATAGAACAGAAGATAACGGTACGGAACGGCACGGCATGGAACGGAACAGACGGTACGGTACGGCACGGTACGGAACGGCACGGTACGGCACAGTATGGAACGGTACGGTATGGAACGGTACGGAACAGTACGGAATAGTACGGTACGGAACGTAACGGAATGGGATGGAATATAATACAATAGAATAAAATAGAACAGAATAGAATATAATAGAATAAAACAGAATAGAAAAGAACAGAATAGAATAGAACGGA
>NC_050531.1:25301506-25304939 GCF_002922805.2 Oryzias melastigma | reverse complement strand
CAGCTTAAATGCGGAGACTATTTTGGCCAACAAGTGTGTGTGTAACTATAGAGTGTGTGTGTAGACAGGCCCCGCCCATTCTAGCTTACCACCTAGTCCTGGTTGTTTTATGATGTTGCTTCCCATCTTAACGGCATCGGAACGGCACGGTACGGTACGGTACGATACGGGATGGAACTGTTTGGTACGGTACGGAACGGTACGGAACGGAACGGAACGGAATGGGATAGAAGAGAATAGAATAAAATAAAATAGAACAGAACGGAACAGAATAGAACAGAACAGAATAGAACAGAACAGAACAGAACAGAATAGAATAGAACAGAATAGAATAGAATAGAATAGAATAGAACAGAACAGAAAAGAACAGAACAGAACAGAACAGAACGGAACAGAAAGCAATGGTACGGAACGGGATGGAAAGGAACGGACTGGAACAGAACAGAGGGGAACGAACGGTACAGAACATTACGGTACGGAATAGAATAGAGTAGAATAAAATAGAACAGAATAGAACGGAACAGAATAAAATAGAACAGAATAGAATAGAATAGAATAGAATAGAATAGAATAGAACAGAATAGAACAGAAAAGAACAGATTAGAATATAATAAAACAGGAGAGAAGAGAAGAGAATGGAATAGAATGGCATAGAATAGAACAGAACAAAAGTGAACAGAATAGAACAGAATAGAATAGAATAGAACAATAAAAAAGAGGAGAGAACGGAACAGAATGCAACGGTACGGACCGGAACGGAACAGAACAGAATAGAATGGAATAGAAAAGAACAGAATAGAATAGAATGGAATAGAACAGAACATAATAAAACGGAACAGAACAGAACAGACAAGAACGGCACAGAACAGAACGGAACAGAAAGCAACGGTACGGAACGGGATGGAAAGGAACAGAATGTAACGGAACAGAAGGGTACGTAACGGTACGGAACGGAGCAGAACAGAATAGAATGGAATAGAATAGAATAGAATAGAATAGAAGAGAACAAAACAGAATAGTATAGAATAGAGTAGAATAGAATGGAACACAATAGAAAAGAACAGAACAAAAAAAACAGAATAGAATGGAACAGAAGTCAACGGAGCGTCATGGTACCGAACGGTACGGTACGGAACGGTACGGCACGGAACGGAACGGTACGGACCGGTACGGCACGGTACGGTAAGGAACGGAACGAAATGGGATAGAAGAGAAAAGAATAAAATAGAATAGAACAGAACGGAACAGAATAGAACAGATAAGAACAGAACAGAACGGAATAGAATAGAACAGAATAGAACAGAACAGACCAGAATAGAACAGAACAGAACAGAACAGAACGGAACAGAAAGCAATGGTACGGAACGGGATGGAAAGGAACGGACTGGAACGGAACAGAGGGGAACGGAACGGTACAGAACAGTACGGTACGGAATAGAATAGATAAGAATAGAATAGAACAGAACAGAATAGAACAAACAAGAACAGAATAGAATAGAATAGAACAGGAGAGAAGAGAAGAGAATGGAATAGAATGGAATAGAATAGAACAGAACAAAAATGAACAGAATAGAACAGAATAGAATAGAATAGAACAGGATAGAAGAGGAGAGAACGGAACAGAATGCAACGGTACGGAACGGGATGGAAACGAACGGACCGGAACGGAACAGAACAGAATAGAATGAAATAGAAAAGAACAAAATAGAATAGAATGGAATAGAACAGAACATAACAAAACAGAACAGAACAAAATAGAATGGAAAAGTACGGAACAGAATAGAACAGAACAGAACAGAACAGAATGGAACAGAAAGCAATGGTACGGAACGAGATGGAAAGGAACGGACTGGAACGGAACAGAGGGGAACGGAACGGTACGGGAACGGTACAGAACAGTACGGTACTGAATAGAATAGAGTAGAATAAAATAGAACAGTATAGAACGGAACAGAATAGAATAGAACAGAACAGAATAGAATGAAATAGAAAAGAACAGAATAGAATAAAATGGAATAGAACAGAACATAACAAAAAAGAAAAGAACAAAATAGAATAGAAAAGTACGGAACAGAATAGAACAGAACAGAACAGAATACAATAGAACAGAACGGAACAGAACAGAACAGACAAGAACGGTACAGAACAGAACAGAACAGAACAGAACAGAAAGCAACGGTACGGAACGGAACGGAGCAGAACAGAATAGAATGGAATAGAAAAGAACAGAATAGAATAGAATGGAATAGAACAGAACATAATAGAACAGAACAGAACAGAACAGACAAGAACGGCACAGAACAGAACGGAACAGAAAGCAACGGTACGGAACGGGATGGAAAGGAACAGAATGTAACGGAACAGAAGGGTACGTAACGGTACGGAACGGAGCAGAACAGAATAGAATGGAATAGAATAGAATAGAATAGAATAGAAGAGAACAAAACAGAATAGTATAGAATAGAGTAGAATAGAATGGAACACAATAGAAAAGAACAGAACAAAAAAAACAGAATAGAATGGAACAGAAGTCAACGGAGCGTCATGGTACCGAACGGTACGGTACGGAACGGTACGGCACGGAACGGAACGGTACGGACCGGTACGGCACGGTACGGTAAGGAACGGAACGAAATGGGATAGAAGAGAAAAGAATAAAATAGAATAGAACAGAACGGAACAGAATAGAACAGATAAGAACAGAACAGAACGGAATAGAATAGAACAGAATAGAACAGAACAGACCAGAATAGAACAGAACAGAACAGAACAGAACGGAACAGAAAGCAATGGTACGGAACGGGATGGAAAGGAACGGACTGGAACGGAACAGAGGGGAACGGAACGGTACAGAACAGTACGGTACGGAATAGAATAGATAAGAATAGAATAGAACAGAACAGAATAGAACAAACAAGAACAGAATAGAATAGAATAGAACAGGAGAGAAGAGAAGAGAATGGAATAGAATGGAATAGAATAGAACAGAACAAAAGTGAACAGAAAAGAACAGAATAGAATAGAATAGATTAGAACAGGACAGAATAGGAGAGAACGGAACAGAATGCAATGGTACGGAACGGGATGGAAAGGAACGGACCGGAATAGAATAGAATGGAACAGAATAGAACAGAACAGAACAAAAAAAAACAGAATAGAATAGAACAGAAGACAACGGAGCGGCATGGTACAGAACGGTACGGAACGGTAAGGTACGGTACGGTACCGTACGGAACGTTACGGTACGGTACGGTCCAGAACGGTACGATACGGAACGGAACGGAACGGAATGGGATAGAAGAGAATAGAATAAAATAGAATAGAGCAGAACGGAACAGAATAGAACAGAAAAGAATAGAAAAGAACAGAACAGAAAAGAACAGAATAGAATAGAACAGAATAGAATAGAGTAGAATAGAATGGAAAGGAACGG
>NC_050531.1:25300872-25301451 GCF_002922805.2 Oryzias melastigma | reverse complement strand
ATAGAATAGAACGGAACAGAATAGAACAGAAAAGAACAGAATAGAATAGAATAGAATAGAATAGAACAGGAGAGAAGAGAAGAGAATGGAATAGAATGGCATAGAATAGAACAGAACAAAAGTGAACAGAATAGAATAGAATAGATTAGAACAGGACAGAAGAGGAGAGAACGGAACAGAATGCAATGGTATGGAACGGGATGGAAAGGAACGGACCGGAACGGAACAGAACAGAATAGAATGAAATAGAAAAGAACAGAATAGAATAGAATGGAATAGAACAGAACATAACAAAAAAGAAAAGAACAAAATAGAATAGAAAAGTACGGAACAGAATAGAACAGAACAGAACAGAATACAATAGAACAGAACGGAACACAACAGAACAGACAAGAACGGTACAGAACAGAACGGAACAGAATAAAACAGAATAGAATAGAACAAAACAGAAAAGCATAGAATAGAATAGAATAGAATAGAGTAGAATAGAATAGAGTAGAATAGAATGAAACGGAACGGTACGGAATAGAATAGAATGGAACAGAATAGAACAGAACAGAACCAAAAAACAGAATACAA
>NC_050531.1:25297098-25297743 GCF_002922805.2 Oryzias melastigma | reverse complement strand
TAGAATAGAATGGAACAGAATAGAACAGAACAGAACAAAAAAAACAGAATAGAATAGAACAGAAGACAACGGAGGGGCACGATACGGAACGGAACGGTACGAAACGGCATGGTACGGAACGGCACGACACGGTATGGCACGGTACGGAACGGTACGGTACGGTCCGGAACGGTACGGTACGGAACGGAATGGGATAGAAGAGAATAGAATAAAATAGAATAGAACAGAATGGAACAGAACGGAACAAAAACCAATGGTACGGAACGGGATGGAAAGGAACGGACTGGAACGGAACAGAACAGAATAGAATGGAATAGAAAAGAACAGAATAGAATAGAATGGAATAGAACAGAACATAATAAAACAGAACAGAACAAAATAGAATAGAAAAGTACGGAACAGAATAGAACAGAACAGAACAGAATACAATAGAACAGAATGGAACAGAACAGAACAGACAAGAACGGTACAGAACAGAACAGAACAGAACGGAACAGAAAGCAACGGTACGGAACGGAACGAAGCAGAACAGAATAGAATGGAATAGAAAAGAAAAGAATAGAATAGAATGGAATAGAACAGAACATAATAGAACAGAATAAAATAGAATAGAATAGAATAGAATAGAACAGAATAGAATGAAAC
>NC_050531.1:25296622-25297092 GCF_002922805.2 Oryzias melastigma | reverse complement strand
GAGAAGAGAAGAGAATGGAATAGAATGGAATAGAACAGAACAGAATAGAATAAAACAGAATAGAATAGAATGGAACAGAATAAAACAAAACAGAACAGAACAAAGCAGAATAGAATAGAATAGAATAGATCAAAATAGAATAGAATAGAATAGAATAGAATAGAATAGAACAGAATGGAAAGGAACGGAACGGAAGGGTACAGAAGGGTACGGAACGGTACAGAACTGTACGGAATGGTACGGAACGGAACGGAACAGAATAGAATGGAACAGAATAGAACAGAATAGAACAGAATAGAACAGAACAGAAAAAAACAGAATATAATAGAATAGAATAGAATAGAATAGAACAGAATAGAATAGAATAGAACAGAAGAGAAACTGTACGATACGGAACGGCACGGTACGGAACGGTACGGTGCGGAACGGAATGGAAGGAAATGGAATAGAATAGAATAGAATAGAGCGGA
>NC_050531.1:25296389-25296567 GCF_002922805.2 Oryzias melastigma | reverse complement strand
AGATTAGAACAGGACAGAAGAGGAGAGAACGGAACAGAATGCAATGGTACGGAACGGGATGGAAAGGAACGGACCGGAACGGAACAGAACAGAATAGAATGAAATAGAAAAGAACAGAATAGAATAGAATGGAACAGAATAGAATAGAATAGAATAAAACAGAACAAAACAGAATAGA
>NC_050531.1:25266299-25296242 GCF_002922805.2 Oryzias melastigma | reverse complement strand
AATCGAACAGAACAGAACAGAATAGAATAGATTAGAATAATGGAACAATAGAATGGTGTCATTTTACATTGTATGGAGACATTCATGCTGCACTTTCCTAAACGTGTCAGATTCTGTGCACGAGGGACCCAAACGTCAAAGGGCAGGGTTAGGGCGTCATGCACGCGCTCCTGTGGGCGGCGCTGTGGGACTGCCGCGGCAGGAGCGCGCGTGAGCAGCTCCATCGGCCGTGGACGCATCGTGCTGCAGGTGCGCGCAGCGGCGGGATGAAGGCCTCTCTGTGAAGCAGAATCTTCTCCTCGGAGCCATGAGCCGGGCGGCCGCCGCTGCTGTCGCCGTGTGGCTGCTGGCAGAGGTGAGTGCTGCGCGCGCGCGAGCTGCGCGGTGGAGAGGAGCGGGGCGGTGCCGGTGGAGAGAGAGAGAGGGGGGGGGGATGCTCGGCCACTCGTGCGCCTTGAGATCTGCTGACAGCCGCTCTGCGCGTGCGTGCGCTTTTAGCTTGGAAATCCCAGCAAGCAATGAAGATACAGAGAGGCCTGCGCCGCGCGTGCTTCCGGACTACCTGGCTGGTTCCAATGTAAACACTACAGTCATATAATGGTGGGGATGGGGGGGGGGGGGGGTCTTTGTTCTGTGCTCCTCCGTGGTGGGAGGAGGAAGAGGAGGAGGGGAGTAGGAGGGGGGTGTTCGGGTTCTGGACTGACCCACTCACAGCTGAATTTGACTGGAGCGTGCTGCGTTCACGGCCCTGCTGTCCTGCAGAGAGCGTACTGCTGGACGTCACTGCCGTTATCCGGGGGCGGAGCTCCGCAGGAGCACCTCCTCACCTGCAGGAGCTGTGACCCCGGAGAGGTCAGAGGAGGCTGAGTCAGCAGGATGGTTTGTTTGTGTCCAGGTGGCTATATGCTGGTTCCTCAAAAGCAAAGGTACATGTGAAAATGGCCTATTTGTTTTTACTGTTGGTAACTGAGCCTCAGTCATCACAGAGAATGTGGATCTGAACCTACAGAAAGATTGTTGAACCCCTGTGTTCTCACGGGAACAAGTGAGCCGGCGGTTCTGGTGGAACTGCTGCGTTCTTGACTTCTGGGCTGTTAGAAAGGTCGAAGGTTTCCTTTTGGTCCACCCATGCTCTCTGTAATCTCCATTTCCTCTTCATCGCACTCATCACATCAGGAGGAGTGGAGTGTGCATTAGAGGATGCTTCATTAGAAGAAGAGCTGATGAGATGGAGCGGAGTAAAAACAAAGGGAGGGTTGTCATGGAAACGGGGTCTGCAATAGTTCTGAGAACATAAAACATCTCAAATGTCTCATTTTTGGGCCTCATCTTCTCTACAGCCGTTCTGATCAGCACTTACATCACTGCTGATGCTGTTCCATCCATCTGTCAGTCAACATGCTCATCCCGCAGGAACTGTAGGCGGGGCTTCATCCTGACCTGGAGGAGGCATTCCACCTTGTTCTCCAGACAGCCATGGCCTCACTCTGGAGGTTCTAGGTCTCGTTCTGCTGCGAAGCTGCAGGTTGACTGAAGTTCTGCCTATCACTGTAACTATGAGCAGAATCTTGTCAGGACAACTAAAAGAGTTTGAATCCAGGACAGTTTCATGTTGATGATGTGACCAAGCTTTGGAGTATCTCACGAGTCAGAGTCAAGGCCCCCGGGTTTTTTATTTTATTGTTATTAATGGCCAGATGTTATCTTGCGCCTATTTTTAACTTTAACTTTTAAAGTCAACGTTTTTAATCTTTAACTTTTTAAATTTTGACCAAATATATTTGTATGGAGAGTAAAATATTGAAAGTTATTTAAGGTTTAAGTTGATTTATTCTGGAATAATATTCCTGCCTTTTTATTATCCATAACCATGTTAAATGTTGTAGTTTTAATATTTTAAAAATGTAGTTTTAGAGTGTTCAATAAATGTTTTTCCTGTTCAGCCCGCGACCTAAGCTGTGTTTTGGATTTTGGCCCGTTGTGTGATTGAGTTTTCCCACCATGACATGATTCCTGCTGCAGTGTGCAGCCCCTCATCCACAGGCTCTGCTTCTTTATTGTAAAAGTAAGGGGTTGGTGGGAGAAATTCATTCCAGTCCCCCACCAGAGAGCATCCTCAGTGGAGGTTTGCAGTCTGCAGCATACAGTCTTGGTAGAAGCTCCTCCCTCTCCGTGT
This sequence comes from Oryzias melastigma, assembly GCF_002922805.2. Taxonomy (NCBI): domain Eukaryota; kingdom Metazoa; phylum Chordata; class Actinopteri; order Beloniformes; family Adrianichthyidae; genus Oryzias; species Oryzias melastigma. Next base: position 25,294,066 of record NC_050531.1, on the reverse strand, counting down.
CATTGGCCTGAGTTTGGGCTGAGGTGGATCATTCTCCCGTCCTGTGTGAGGGTCAGTGCTGTTTTGGCGTGCAGGGACGGACTTTTTGCTCTGATGATGATGAATAAAACTACTGTCTGTTCTCTGCTTCGTTCTAGTTGGTCCTAAAGTAGTTACAGTTTCACTAATCGACCCGTTTCTCCCTCACAGTGTGTGGAAGCCAAGAAGTCCTGCTGGTACCTCAAGGGCAGATATCCCTTCCAGTTCATGTAAGTTATTTGTTTGTGGGATGCACTTCGGACTACAACCCTTCAAAGAAACATCAAGACATTTTGAGCCACGTCTGAATTTTCCTTCATACAGGAGATTTGAATCACAAAAACTCAAACACACAAAACACTAGAAGCCCAATGTGATCCAGTCCTCGAGTGATCAAGCCTGACTGAGTAAGAGGGATTAATGATCAGGCTGATCTATACAGAGCCCCTGACCTGACGTGGGTAAAAAAAAATCCTAATTCGTTCCCACAAAATAATTAATCCTTATAACTAAGGAAAATGTTTTATTATGTATTTTAACATAACCTGACGAATTTATTGGCAGATAAATAAAATAATAATTAATAATAATTAAAAATGTCATTTAATTAATTATTATTTATTTCTTGTCTTTCTGATACTGGGAGCAAAAAACATTGAAAGAAAACAGACGACAGAATCCATTCAAGTTTCTGTCACGGCACTCGAGCTCATACTCATCTTTCAAAGGAGACGTCTGCGTCTTATTCAGGCTGCAAGCTGCAAAACGTGCTAGAGATGAAGCAATGATGAAATCTTGGTGATTTTATGGAGGAACTGGAGATCCAACGATTCCGTACGCAGCTTATAACGAGCTGCGACGCTGAGGGATCTCTCATGAAGCAGATTTAATTTTAAAAAAGTGTTTTCTTTACAGTTTTGCAAAACATGTCCCTTTCGATACGAACCAAAAACCACCTCTTCTTTTCAAAAGTTTTTTTTTAAATAAATCAGTTTTTTCTAAATTGTGATGTTTCTATTAATCACCTTTATTATCTCAAAACCAAATTAAGCAATTTCATAGCTAATAGAAATGCAGCTACTGACACGTTCCTCTGTACAGTTCTGATGCATCCACATTCTGCTGCTCTGACCAGCTTCACTGTCCCTCTGAGGACCACCACTGTTCCTCAGGTGAGGCATGTGGTCGTCTGATCCAAGGATGAGGGCGCAGAAGCCGTGACTTCACAGGATAGATTAAGGATTTTTATGATAATAAATCCAGAAATGGAGACAGGAATTTGTCTACAAGACCACCGAAACAGGTGAACAGGTGGGTAGGTAGCTGTGGTCACATGACTGCAGGAATACATGCAGATGGGAGATCTTCCTCTGACGTGAAAGTGGATTGCATGTCTGCAGTTGACAGGGAGACAGTTCACGGCCTCATCTTCTGCAGAACGTTTCCTGATCCTCTGATGAGACACCACAGCGACCATCATACAGAGGAGAATGCCCTGGAACTGCTAACTGTTGTTAACTGAGGCTCCTAAAAACAGAATCCAAACACAATTACTCATATGTCATATTTCTACTGTAGCGTGAAAGGGGTGAATATGAAGTATTCAATCCCAAAGTTGGTTGAAAAATATAAACTTTATTAAACTGAGATTTAATAAAATTATCCTCGGGGCACCACCTTCGTAATGAAGGAAAATATTACTCATCAATGATTAGCCGCTACTTCTAATCAATAAAGTAATCAATTAATCAGTCTCTCAATTTTAACGTGAGTGTCTTTACCCGTGAAGTGACTTTACCACAAAGAAGAAAATAATGATATCAAACAACGACGTCCTTTTGAATATTTATTGAATAACATGAGGTTAAACAAGCAGAAATAATGGACGTACAAGCATGAAAAGCAATCAACATGTGTGGAACACAGAATATAGCTTCAACTAATAACTAGAAATAGATAAATGAGAAGAAAAGACACACAATATTGAGGTGGAAAGGCTAAGTGTGTGGATGCATTAAGTGTGTGTTGTGCATAAAAAGGTGTTGTTACTGATCTGAGAATAAGCTATTCTTAAAAGGAGGAATTCAAAACGGGGCAAAGATGTTACTCTTGCAAAAATAGTTAATCTTTGTTCTAACCACCAGCAGTTGACTGTATGAGCGAAGTTCGACTTCTCACCAAGCGGTCTGTAGATCTGGATCTGCTCTGCCAGGAAGGGTGGTTGATCCCGTTCCTAGCCGGATGGTTCAGGCGGGCCGTGGAGGCGAGATCTGCAGCCAGGTGTAGAAGGAAAGGGAACCTGCGGTTCTGCTGGTTCTGCTCTGTTCAGTCACTTAGCTTCTGGGGTGGTCGAACGATTTCTCTATTCCGTTTAGTGACCAAAAGTATAAGTCGCAAAGCTGGCCGGACAATGAAACTTATCGACTGGTCTAGCATTCAAAATCTGCTTCAAATAAAAGCATCAAAAATGGTAAAAAGTTGGAATCAGTCTATGAAATAAACGGAAGACAAAAATGTTGAAAAGAAAGAAAGCGCGCGAGACAAACGTGATCTTAAGACTAGAAGAACTTAGATGTTTCTGTTCTGCTCCAGTTCTGGCTTCTCAGGCTTGTGCAGTTAGCTTAGAGGCGTGTTGTTGAGCCTGCGGGAGAAGCCTTCAGGAACAAAGAAAAAGGGAAGAGAGCAGGAATGCAGAAAGGTGGCAAGAGCAGAGGGAGTTGGCAAGAGGGCTCCTGGCCAGCGCGCGAGAGTTTTCAAACTGGGAGGCAGGGCCAGAATCGCCCAATCCGTGGGGATTTGAGGCGTTTTACGATTGAAAGTAATTTGCATGTCCCAATGAGCTCTGTCTATGCAAATTTCAGGGGCGTCACCTTATTCTGGGCTGTGGGTGTGTTTTAATCTTTAACGCTGAATTAACCACAAAGGAGTTTCTATCAAGCAAAGTTATCAAAAAGTTTGTAAAACCCTATATATGTGTGTGAATCCTATATGTGGCACATAAAATGCTTCCCAAAATCCACATAAACACAGAAAAGCAATTCTCCAAGCTTTGACGGTTACACAATGATTAATTCAAAGATTTTAACCTCAAAATAGTTGTGGAATCCTCTTCTGCTAGGAACAAAGGTTTGATTACACACATGTAATAATATTAGGACATTTCTTGTGGCTGTGGAGAGATGTTTTACATGTAAGATCCAGTGAGCAAAAGTTTTGTGTTTTAACACATAAGAAAGTTATGCAGGGTCACATTGTTCAAACAAAGGATTCAGGGTGTCTGTCAGGAATGCTTTCACCCTCCAGGGGGTCAGTCTCCTTGGTTGACGGCAGACATTAGCCAGACTATCATGCATTTGCTTAGTCAGTGGTCCTGCTGGTTTATGGCTTACATCCAATTGGAAGGTAGGAGTCTCAGCCCATTCATGGCTTCCTTGCTGTAAACGAATAGCCTTTAATCTTGAAAAAGGCATTCCACGTGACCAAATGGTCAGCACAGGTTATCACAGTTGTTTTCCAAGGGTGGACTGCTACACTACTGTTTGTTTAGATTGGATTTTTGCTGAACCAAATTCATGTTGGTCACATGTAATACATGCCGCTAAGATACACATTGATACATTACTCACACTTTTTGGATATAGTTGTTCAAACTTAAAGTCCCGTTAGCTGTTATGCACCCACAGTTATGTGTATTTAGAAAATGATCTGTGAATAGTTACTTTATTTTAATGATGTTGTACTTCATAGTTATGTTTAGATTGTATTTTTACTGTTAATGTTTTGAGAGAGACAAATTGCCACCTGTCCATAGACAACAGGTGAAAACTAGTTTGATGGCAGTTCTTATTGTGTTTCTACCTGATGCTGACAGAGCTGAAGAAAAGCTCCTGATGCTCTGGATGAAGCGGTGTGCAGACCATTCACGATACTTTTAGAATAACGCTAAACTCCTTCAGAACTCATTGCTAATAATGTTCCTCATTGACAGCTGATGACTGACAGATTCTTCAAAAGAAAATGTTTATCAATATGATGATCAAAGGGCCTCAAAGCACCAAGTACATTTTAGTTACTTCAAGATTATTTAAAAACGTCTTACTATTCCATAATACTTTAAAATACAGACCCCCCCCCCATACGGCGGCCCCGATGGTTCAGTCCAGAGCTCAGAATGATTCGTTTATCCATATATAATCTCTGTGGTGAAAAACCATCCGACCATATTGCATGTGCAAGAACACAAGGGGACAGAGTCATATTTTGAGGGACCGTTTTAATTATTCCGTGGTTACGAGTTATTCTGAGGGAGCGAGTTATTATTCCGTGGGAACAAAATGCTAACTTGTGGGAACCAATTAATTTTTTTTTACCAATGTCAGGTCACGGGCTCCGTAGATCTGGTTGAAGCATTGTACATATTTTCTACCATTTTCATTTGTGAAGGACCCAAAATAAACCTGAAAACCATCTGAGCTGAGCTGATGATTTAGAAATCTGCAGCATCAAACTGAATCGGATCAGGTTCAGGTGAGGAGTTTTTACACAAATGTGGGCTTCCCAATGTCTGATTAAATGTAGAGTTGATAGGCTGTTCCTCCTTTTTGCTGTGAAGCTGCTGTGAAGATGGCTCTCAGAGACAGTTGTGGGATTTGGTTGCAGATGTCGCTCTTACGAGGACTGCTGTGGGACCCGCTGCTGCCTCCGGGCTCTGTCCATCCAGAGACTCTGGTACTTCTGGTGAGTGGTGGTCTGGATCTTCTGCCTCACACGAGCACAGAAGCGAGTTTGAACACGTCATCTTTCTTTCATGATGTTTTTCTTGAACTTCAGAACCACAGAGACTGAAGGAAAAGCTTGTCAGAAAAACTGACACCAGTGAGTCGCCTCTCGCAGACCTGGAAGCTTCAGCTGTGTTGTTTCTCCTCAGGGTCCTGCTCATGATGGGGGTGCTGTTCTGCTGCGGGGCGGGCTTCTTCATCCGCAGACGGATGTACCCCTCACCTCTGAGAGACGAGCCTGCTTTCAACGTGTCCTTCACCAGACACCCTGTGTCCACGCCAGGTAAGAGGGTCCCAGCCGGCGCCGTCAACACTTCCTCCTCATAGATGGACACCGCCGGGTGTGATGTCACCATAGAGAAGGCCTTACCTCCAGCTCCAGTGGAATGAAGCTAATCCAGTCACCTTTTCTCTGTATTACGGGCGCCGCCATTTCAATCACTATATTTATTTATTTGGAGCCAGACGACAGTGATTGGTCTCAGTCATCTGAGTCACGTTTCTATGGGAACTACTGTCACCAACCATGAGTGAGCATGAGGGAAGTCCACACCCCCTCCACTGAAAACTGTTCAGGAGAATCTGTCATCAAATGTTGGAGGCGGGGCCAGTTTATTTTGTTTATTATTTAGAGTCAGTTTATAATTTGAATAACTTGAGATAAAGAAAATATTTTTTGAAAAGAGAATTTTTTAGTAACAACGTGAAGAAAAAGGTATTAGAGCAAGAATGGTTATTCTGACCAATAGAATAACTGAGTAACGCCCGGTTCACTCTGGACATGGAAGCGCCGTGGAGCAGAGGCCGCTTCCGTTCAGCAACCCTGTAAACCTACTGTGTGGTTCACACCAGATGCAGAGCGCCGCGGCCGTCCACGGAAGGCTCGCGGCGTGCAGCGGATCGTTTCGGTGTCTGGTCTACTTTGTGCGCGAGCCGCGAGCGATCTGCGTCAATCCTGGCAGGAAGTTACATCAAGATACATGAGAAAATCTGGTCTATTTTCAAAATAAAACCAATTTTTCACAATAAAACACCGTGATTGACAAATGTGATCATGTTTTTGTATGTAAACAGACTGTAGAGATGAAAATAAACACACTTATCTCTGTGTGTCTCAGCAACAGATACATTAAAGAACTGTAGATCTACTAACTTCCTTCTTCTTAGCAGAAACATGGGGTCATATTTTAGCTTATTAACTTACCCATGATGGCAAAAACATAAAAAGCTCTAGCAGAAGTGCCTGTTGACCGTCAAAGAAAAAAGTGTGTCTGGTGTGAGATGCAGCAGAGAGCGGATGCCGTGCGCACTCCGCTTCCCGCCGCTTCCACGTCCAGTGTGAACCAGGCGTAACAGCTGTTTATTTCTTCAAAGAAGTCTATGGGATTTTGGCCTCTTGGAGCCAGCAGGTACTTCCTGTTTGGAACCTGAGGTCGCTCGGTCCAGTTATCTTTATACAGTCAGTGGGGGAAGCAGAGTTTTGGGTTCAGGGGAGTCCTCATGAGAAGCTCCTGATCACGATGGATGAATGAGTCAGGAATGAGCTCTTCTGGAGTTCCTTGTGAGAGTTGCATCACCTCACAAGTGGAACATCTCTGATTCAGACATTCTTTTAGAGTCTCACATCGTCAGCATCATGTGCAGCTGAGAGTTATACAGAAGAAGAGCTCTCTTCTCATTGATGATGGATAGGTTTGTTCTGACCTCTGACCTCCCAGCACGACTGACAGCGCACCTGAAAGTTGGCAGATTCCTCCTTTCATGGTGGAAACTGCATGTTGAGCAGTTCAGGTGCTAAAAGAGACAGAAACTGACAGTGATCGAGACAGGCTGGTTCTGCTGACACAAGAGTTGACTTCCATGTTAAACAGTCTAAATGTAAAGCTTGTCTTTAAATCAGCTGTTTTGACTGGAGAAGAGCTCAAATTTGAGCATGTCAAGGAGATTTCTTTTTGTTCGGAAGGTGGATGAATCCAACAGAACTTCAACCGTTATTTAATCAAATAGTTTTCTTTAGGTTTGGTAGAACAAACTGTGGGTCCATGTGCGTCCCGCTCCAGGTTTGAGCTTTACTCTGCAGAGTCTTCTGGGTAATGTCTCACATTATCTCTCTAGTTTTACATGCAGGACCTGTAGTCCAGTCCTCCTGCACAGGAGAAAGAATTCTTGAATCAAAACCTTCCTTCTGAGTTTTAAGTTTAAAGTTACCACTAGAAACTGAACTGCTGACCTCCAGAAACGGTCATACTGTTAAGCACGGCGGTGAGGGAATGATGATGTGGGGCCTGTGTGGCGTTCCCACTGCTCCATCCTGGTCTGCAGGGCACTTTTCCAGAAGGTAACAAGTGTTTTTCTCTCCTGCTTGCAGTTTCCCAGCAGCCCGGGAGCATGCAGGGCTTCGGGGTCAACGGGGTGACAGCAGGTGAGGCGGGGGCCGCCATGATTCACCCAGCGTACCCCGCAGCGCCCGGCTTCACCTACATGATGAAGAGTCCCTACCCTCCACCTCCGTCCTACTGCAGCCACCCCCCACCCCCCTACGAACAGATATTTCAGAGCACAGACAAGAAGTAGAGTCCAGAGGAGCACCGATCGGCGATTCACTTCATGAGGACTGGTGTGTGGAGAAGAGAAAAGGCTGACAGCACTCCACCTCTGTGTGATAAAAAACTGATGCTAACGTCCAGAAAATCTTCTCTACGATTTTTTACAAGTGGATCAGAGAATGTGCATCAGTGTCATGTCTCCATGTTTGGGGCGTAGCCATGCTCCTCCCGCCTCATTTCTAATAGTGGGAATCCCTTCAGGATGTCAGAGTTCCTCACTCTGTTCCTTCATTCCTGCAGCAGCATCTTTAGAGGACTCAGAGATGTTTCAAAAACATGTTTCTGCTTCTCTTTAATGACAGGTTTCACCCGAATAAAGGAGAATACATCACTACCTTCAGACTGTCCTGTGCATGTGTAGAACAGCCTTATGGAATCCGTGCAGAAAGATCCAGCAGGACTCACCCAACAGCCAGAAGAATAATGGCTGAGAGAGGGTTACATCAGTCTGTTTCTACGGGGGGAGAACGCTCATTCAGTGTGAGGGGACGCATGGAGCTGTCAGCAGGAGAGACGTGCACGACACCATCACCACTCCCTGCTGAGCCTGCACAGACTCTCTGCTTGTGTTTATCCCACAGAATGTAGAAATAAACAAACTGCTAGCTTAGTGTGGACTTTGGTGGTTTTTGCCACACCTTTATAGAGCAGAGTCTGCATGTTAACTCACAGCAAGTGTGGAAATCACCGTTCACGCAGGCCTGCTGACCTCTGCTGACCTCTGCAGGTGAGCATCTTCAAACACCTGACGGATCTTTACTGGTGATTCTGAGGGAGGAAAATTTAAATCACAGCTTTAAATATACTTTTAAGAACAGCTTCTAATACTCAGTAATTTGAGGTCTTTTTGATCATTTTGATGTATTTTATCCTGTATTCCATTGTTCATAGTCTTCCTAGTTTCATGCTGTGTGATGTTCTTGTTGATAGTGTCATAAAGCAGTTTGGTGCCTTGATTAATTCATTATGAATTCAGAAATTTCCAGCACCAGCAAAATAACAAGTTCTTCAAACTACACAATTAACACAATTCTAGTGGATTCTGAAACTGAGAAAAGGGAATTTCAGCGCAAATAATTCAAATTTCAACATGTTTGATGGACATGTTTGTGAGTAGAGTTAAACATGTGCGTGGTGATGGACGAACATGAGTTTTGAACACATTTCCATTGACATTTCATTGGAAATAGTTGCTTAAATACAAGTTTCCGATTGCGGTGTGATCGTAGCCTCAGAGCTAGCCTTCAATGAACCCCTCAACATCGGAGCTTCAATGTTTGCGTTCTTTGATTTGCCAACACAATCATTCTAGCAGATTCTGAAGGAGAAAAGCGGAAAGGGGCCACGGGCCTTGACTTTGACACATGCTTACTAGATGCTAATAGTCACACCCACAATTCAGAGATTATTGATTGATTGGTTTATTTCAAGCATGATTGCATGAAAAGGAGTGGGAAGAAGCAAACTTATATAATCCCACCCCTACTGAGATGAATTTATAATGACACCTGCTGCTCTGCAGAAACTATATCCTAGAAAATAACATTTTTTTTATTAATTTATTGACATAATTATAATTAAAAGACCACTGGTAATTTGAAAATGGTTTAAAAGATGTTTAAAAGCATTGGGATGCTAACGATGAGGGCGGGGTCTTCTGCAGACCAGTGAAGAGGACGATGAAGACTTTTGTGGAGAACGAGTGGAGAGTGTGACGACAAAACCGGAGCGACTACAGGACTCAGGACTGGACTTTATTCTAAACACATTCCGGCTCACAGACATCCAGGACTTTACAGGACGAGATGAAGAGCCGCCGCAGTCATCCTCACTGGAGTGAACCTGAGGTCGCGGCGGGTCACGGGCCGCTGCAGCCACATTCGTGTCGGAGAGCGAAGCATTCAGGCGCTGTCGGACTCCAGAGGCGGCGCTCTGGCTCCATGTCGGTGCAGCACCGATCTGACCCCCCCACAGTGACAGGAGGACAGGAGAGGAACCGTGCATGAGACGTGCACTTCTCTGGGCACCTGGCTTCTGTCCTGTTTGCTGCAGGAAGTGATGATCGTCTCCTTCGTTTGACTTGCAGACGTGAAGCTTCCCAGCATGCATGTTCCAGGGTGGGGGGCGGGGTCAGAAGAGACTTTATCTTCAGTAAAAGCTGAGGTGGGAGGAGCATAGAGAGCATGCAGATACACAAAGACCAACAAGACACACGAGCACGCTAGAGGACTCCTCAGTCAAACTGGACAACAGGCGGGTTCTCAAAGTGTTCCTGTGATCCGGCTCAGAACCACAGCTCACTTCCACGCTGCTCCTCCTCCTCCTACTCCTCCTCCTCGTGATCTTCAGCAGGTTTGCAGCTTAAAGTTCAAAGGCAGGGAAGCAGGAAGCTTCCGGCTTCACCACATCTGACAGGAAGTGAATGGCCCCCGCCATACCTGAAAGACAGACAAGCATTAGCTCCGCCCTCAAAGGTGTACGATGACCAGTCCAGACAAATGAACCCTGCGTGCATGTGAGGGTTCAAATGTGCAGCTGCAGGAGGACAGACAGAAACTTTTCCAAACCATCAGCCTTCCACCGCCGTGCTTCACAGCGGTTTGGGTTTGTCTAAATGTTTTTCTGGTCTTGGTCTGGAGATGGACTTGCTGTTTCCTAACCTTCCTGTGAGCAGCATGAGGACGCAGAGGAATCAGAACCTCTGGAGGCTTTTCTAAACGTGTCTGAGCGTGAAGAGGCAAAAGGCTGGCACCTTCCCAACGTCACGTCTGAAACCAGGAACATTTCCCGTGACGGACGCAGCTGATCACCTGCATCTCCTGCGCTCAGGAGCAGCAGAGGGTCACAGGTCTGACCGTCTGACCAGAATGAACTCCAGCTCCTCTGAAAACATGCTCCACTTTGACCCAGAGAACAGGTCAGAGTTCATACAGGACATGTGATGATGATGATGAAGCCGAGAGCTACATGAGCTGCAGTGTTTAACGAGAGCGCCCCCAAGAGGTAAAGAAGTGCATGGCAGACAGGCCTATGAGACGGCGTACCTTCAAACAGAGAGTAGGGTCTGTCGGGGATCCTGCAGCCGTGGGTCCCGTAGTCCAGGCACCACTCGGCGAACTGGAGACAGAGTCAGAGCCGCGGGGTGACACTCATGGAGCAGCTCTGATGACGGCAGCATCACATCAGTGGCTGCATCTCCATTAACTCGAAAAGTTCATGAATTGGAATTTTGATAATAAATTCTCTTAATGGAAACACCACAATTTTGAAAAAACTCACATTTATTGAAAAGAAGTTTGATGACGAGTGCTACAGAGCCGTGACAAACTTGAGTGGAACTTGTCATGTTTTCAAACAGAAAAAAGGTCCAGCTGCTTACTTGTTATTTTTTTAAACACCGCTGAACAGGACAGGTCCTCTCACGTGCATCGGAGGCTGTGAACTGCACGTGAGCATGCAACAGAGCTGTCACCCAAATGCTCTCTTTTAGGGAATCAAATTAAAAAAACATTTGTTCTCATCCATCGCCGTGTTTTAATGACTTATCGTGAGAGTTGGTTTGTGCTTTATCGCACAGTTATGATTTAATAGAAACAACGTCATTGTGAAACTATTTTCTAGAAATAGCTAGAATTTCTGTAAAGTTTTGGACAAACGTGTAATGGAAAAACAGCTAGTCAGATCCTCCGGGATTTCACGATGTTAAGATCACAACTATTAACCAAAATCAAGGAAACCCTGCGACTTGTTGAGCACCCTGCGACTTCTTATTCTCACCGCATCTTTCACCAATCTACCGTGACAACAGGCATGAATGACGACGCAGCTTCATGACCGTTTCCCTTCTGACTGCTTAAAGGGAGGCGAGCTCTTTTCTATCATCTCTCTCTTTTTCTACTTTTTCTCTTCCTTTCTCTTAATTAATAAATGTCTTAATGGCCACAAAAACATAAATAAGACTTTGTGGCTCTCGCTGGATTTCAGTCCAGAGGAAACTGGATCATATGGATCTTTTAGCATTAAACCTTGCAGTCCTCTGGACTAGATATTGATAATACAAAGGAAGAATTTAGAGACTGCAGGAAAATGATTCCATGTAGAACCTCCTCCACTAGAGACCTATAAACACCTGAGAGAGCTTCTGAAACAGATCAGATAACAGAAACCAGATCCGCTCTTCAAAGTCTTTCTCTTCCTCTACCAACCATTAACTCACCAGTGATGCTTCTGAAAAGAAGAACGTGGAGATCTGAAGATTCATCTGATTATGCTGCTTTTTAAGGTTATAATTTTCCAATCATTTTATTCTAAAGTCTGTTTAAATCAAAACACAAATATTTGGGTGATTGTGAGCAGAGAGGAGCAAAAGTTCATTTTGTGTTTCACAGTTTTATTCAAGTTAAGTGACAGCACAACAACATTAATGAACATAAATAAATAAACTTCACATCCGGATATTCCAACTCTTTTCATTGTGACACATGCACTTGTGGGTGGAAAATAAATAGAACCGTGAAACCCAAAATGAACTTTTGGTCCTCTCTGCTCGAATAACCCAAATATTTGTGTACTGATTTAAACAGACTTTAGAATAAAACGACATTCTGCAGGGAAAAGTTAAAAACTTCAGAAACAAACAGCAGAAGCAGATGAAGCCTCAGATCTCCAAGAATCTTCCTGTTGATCCATTTCAACAGCATCAATGCTGAGTCTCTGAGAAGACGTTTGAGGAGCTGATCTGGTTTCTTCTGTCAGTGATGATCTGCTCTGGTTTGTTGTAGAGGAGGTTATATATGGAATTCTCTTCCTGTAGACTCCAATGTTTCATTTATTATCATCAATTAAAGTGAAATACTTCCAGATTTTGCTCCAGATTTTCATGTTGTCCTCCGTGTGTGACGGACCGCTCCACACCCGCGTGCGCTCAGTGCAACACCCCCCCACACAAGCTGTTCACACACCAGCTGTGTTGGCGCACATTCAAGCGGCCACTTAAATGAAAAGTCTCTGCAGACGCAGAACATTAAACTTCTATGCGAGTTTGCATAGACTTGATTGAAAGTGAGCGCTTGAACGCCCGCTGACGCTGCCAGTGTGTGAGCACCTATGCGCCCGCGCTCGGTGGGTCAGAGGCCCACCAGACAAGACAAAGGGTTAAAGAGAGTTAATTAAAAAAGAGCACAAACTTCAGGACGGAGTCAGAAGGGAACAAGTCACAGATCTGCGTCGTCACCCATTACTGTTACGGTAGATTGGTTAAAGTTGCAGTATAGCTGGATGAACATGTAGAGTTGCAGAGGGATTTGCTTGACTTTGTATTAATAGTTGGATCCTGGAGGGACTGTTTAATGGCTCCAATGACTGATCGAATGATCCTTTTCCTCAGAGTTCTGCTTGCATCCATGTGTGAAGGGTGGTGTTACCTTGCAGGCGCGGTACAGGTGCTTCTTCTCCTGCGTCAGCTTGTAAAGGGACAGGAAAGCGTAGGCGTTGCCAGCGGTTCCGTGGCAGATGCCGTAGCCTTTCCTGAGCAGGCCGCGCTGCCAGATCACTTCGGCACAATCTGCAGCCTCCTTCAGGTACTTGTCCTCTTTGAACACCTGTGCAGACACAGAAGATGTGGACTGACGGCTGCTCCCCAAAGCAGCGACTGTGGACTGTCTCATCAAGAGTTGATGGGTTACAGAAACACATCCACATGCTAAGAAAGACTGCAATGGTTGCCATGGTTACCTAAAAATCTGAAAAATCGGTTAAATGCAGAGTAAAGAAGTCAGACAAGACTCAGATGGGCTCTGAGCTGCATAAGTATCAGATCAGGGTGGGATCTGGGTCGGGTTACAGATCAGGACCAGTTCCTCCTGTTGGAGATTGTAGTCAGTGAGGAGTCAATGACTGCAGTGTGCAACAGAAGATCACATCAGTGCACGTCATCTTCAAAGCAAAACATTCAGACAGCACTTTGGTTCCCAGGTATGTCTACTGAGACCGCGCTGAAGCCGACACTGAGGCCCGTCAGGGTTCTGATCCAGTCACAGAGAGACAGGACCGCACCTTTGAGTGATGAAAGCTGAGTGGTTTACTCCCTTTGTTACAATGTTTTAATCAGTTTCCTTTCCATTCAAACTGATGTAGTGAGAACGCAGTGCACAGCTCGACCACTGGGGGTCACTGTTGCTCCTTGTGTCTCAGTAGAGTCGTGGTAACACAAAGATTATGTTCTTAAATAAACATCCCCAGACACAAATGAAGTCTCAAAGTACAGTCTAGTCCAGCAGGGACACGCCCACCAAACAACCACGTCTCAGAAGATACTTTGAGTTTAAAATTCAGCTTACAGCATTCACACTAGCATTATCACAGGTAATGCTATATATCTAGTTCATAATTATGTTAAAAAGTTACGATTTAAAAGTTTTAAAAGTGTAGTTTTAGAGTGTTCAATAAATGTTTATCCTGTTCGGCCTGGGTCTTCAGGTGTTTTGGCTCCTTGTGCGATTGAATTTGACACTCCTGCTCTAAAGTGAGTTCTGCCTGTCATCTTTTTCAGAATCAAGCTCCAACCTGCAGAACGTGGAGTGATGGCGTTCCAGTAACCGTGGTCGTCCACAGCCTGCGTCAGCCTCACCTTGTAGGCCATGATGAGCATGTGGATGACGCCGGGCGCTCCGTGGCACCAGTGCACCAGCCGGTCGCTCTCGTTGCTCAGCGACGACGGGAAGTTGCCGGATCGGAACCTCTTGTGGCGAACGTAGTCGATGCTAGGGCGGAGCAGCTCTGACAGCACGTCTGCGGGGAGCTGAGCTGCAGGCTGAAGACAGACGCAGGTCATCTCTGCAGCATCTCACTGCCCCCACATTCTGAAGACATCTGACCCTTTCAAAGTCTAACACTGCTCTGACACCGCTCTCTTTTAGAGGGGTGGAGCAACCAGAAAATCCTTTTTTATGTTTATGAAGTGTATGAACTCTAGGAATTTGGAGAGCTCAGTGCAGATTCTACGATTCAGAATTACTACCCAGAGTCTTTCAAACTGGTGAAACCTAAAGGCAGAAGAGCCTCAGGAGGGAAATAAAGGACAGTTCCTGACGCTGTGCAGAACCTTGCAGTTTTAACCTTTAGTAACCTTTGAAGGACCCAAACTATTGAGGGTAAGGCAAAAGGCTGAGCAGGGACCCCCGGAGACCCCTACCTGCATGAGCATGTAGTAGACGCCAGCCAGGCCGTGGGCCGCTCCGATGTACTGCTTATTGTGCCACTCGTAGAGGAGCGGGCAGCGCTCCGCCTTCTTCTGCTCTGCTGACAGGTTCTTCCCCGATTCCACAATGGCCGTCACCACCTGAAGACCCGGGAGGGAGAACACAGTGGTGATGAGACACCAACAGTCCTCAGATCCAGACAGACGGAGGGTTTATGGTCGGACAGTGGAGAACGAGGTTTCCTCGTGTCAGAAACTGTTTCTGTTGATAAAAATAGGAAGTTTCTCTGTGTGAAGGGATCAGCAGACAGCTGGAAATGGTGTGACTGCTATTGAGGTCAGAGGTCGTCTGCTGAGGGGTCAGAGGTCATCTGCTTAAGGGGTCAGAGGTCATCTGCTGATGGGTCAGAGGTCATCTGCTGAGGGGTCAGAGGTCATCTGCTGATGGGTCAGAGGTCATCTGCTGAGGGGTCAGAGGTCATCTTCTTAGGGGTCAGAGGTCATCTACTGAGTGGTCAGAGTTTATCTTCTCAGGGATCAGTCTGCAGATGAGCTCCACTGTGAAGAATCTGTCATTTTCTTCAAACTCGTTCCACCACAGAGGGGTGGAGGAAACTTGTGGTCACATGACCTGCTGACTTGTTTTGTTTCTAGCAGAAGCAAACTGTGGATTCTGAATGATGGACTGAACCTGACTCATGGGTCTATTAAGATTTTGAATCTAATGAATATAATGTGTTCCCTGGACATGATGCTCTGGTGTCTTCTGACAGCTCAGCGTTGCTTCAAAAACTCCTTCATTAGTGCTGCACCTCTGTAATGGTGCTCTGATCCACAGCATCAGCTCCGATCTCCTTGTTGACGTAGAGCAGAGCGTACAGGTATCCGGCGCGGCCGTACAGCAGCTCATCCGGCAGCTCGGCGTCTGGGCTCAGCACGGAGCGCTGCAGCTGGAGGAGCCTGCAAGACAAAAGTCAGGGCTGCATCAGCAGAGCTCAGCTCTTCTGGTTAGAGCTGCTCACGCAGTTCTTCATGAGAAGACTCAGTATTGCAGATGCAGGCTGACCGGAAATGCTTCAGAATCCTGCCTAACGTGCACTTTTGGTAAATACTGTCCTGACTAAAGTCCTTCTGGTGACACAGACTCTTTCCTCAACATTTGAATGTTTTAATTCTCTGGCTGGATGAGGTTGCTGTTCTCCAAGAACTAAATCCTCATTGGAATGTGGTTGTTAGTGTCTGCACGGCCTTCTCTTATGTGTGCCTGCAGCTCTGCTCCTCATGGATCTCAGTAAATCAGGCTCCACCTTGGGCCCGGCTGCTCTCAGTTTTGGGTCGGAACCAGAATCAGTGCTGGCTAAGATACAGCATGATATTCTGAGGAAGCTGCAACAGCAGACAAAGATGGGATCCGTCATCCAACCATCATCCATCTGTCATCCAATCATCATCCAAACATCATCCATCCATCATCCAACCATCCATCAATCATTCATCCATCCATCCATTATACATCCATCCATTCATCCACTGTTGCATTATGGGATTGTTGTTAGAATTGGCAAAGCATCATGTGAACTCTGGTTCTCTGGATCCTCCTCCTCCGTCTGGTTGTGGCTGAGTCTCTCTATCATTCTATCAGAACATTAAACTGTGATCTCCTGTGAGCTGACGTGGATCTTCACGGCTGATCTGCCTTGCACAGCAGAACAGCCTGAGGAGTGCTCACACCCTGACAGCTCTCTATCATCCATGCTCAGCTCATGGCCATCTGCTACCGCGACAGCTCACTCATCTTTCATTCTGCAGTTCAGTCTGAATGCTGGAGATCCCTGCTCTCCACATGAGGACGATCGAGGTGAAGAAAGTCATCAGCACTCTCCAATCTTCAACCATTTTGTTTTAATCATTAAGTCAGACTTGATCATCATCCCCACATCCTCATGATGACCTCTGACCTGCTCAGGCACTCTTTGCTGTCTGCAGTGTTGTTGAGTCTATGGTGGACGACGGCTCCAACAGCCAGAGGCCCGGCGTCGCCACAGAGAAAGGTGACTCTGCGGCCGTTCAGGATCCTCATGGCTCTCTTCACGTAGTCCAGCGCCCTCTGCAGGTGGGAGGCCTCATGCGTGACCCGGTGAAGCTGGAGGTACAGCAAGGCGATTCCTGCAGGGACGCATGTGGAGCTGAAGTAAGGAGGGGCAGAAGTTTCTGTCTTCACTTCACACTAAGATTTATCTTTGACTTTGGCTGCTTTTCTGCTGCTGCTCAGTTTTATTTAACACATTTTCCCACATTCAGGTGGCAGCACTGATACTGTAGGTTAGCAGCTACAAACTCCTGATGTGAGTGAATGTTCATCCAGTCTCAGTGATGGTACAGCCTGCAGATACACACCTGATCCCCCAGAAGAAGTGGAAGCAAATGTGGAGGCTTGATCTGTCTGAGAATCTTGAAGGAGTGAGGAGATGATGGAGCCTACCTGTCCAGCCGGTGTATGTGGAGAAGTCATGAGGGTCAGCAGTCTTCAGGCCCTCCTCCATCTGCTGCAGGAGATCCTTGACCTTACTCTGGACTTTCCTCTGGAAAGCTGCGCTCACCTAAGAAGGAAAGAGGACTCTCATGAGTCTGCTGGTGAGCAAACGCAGGTGCTGCGTCGCATGAACACAGGATTTCCTGACAAAGCTCAGAGCAAACAGGAGAGTGTGGCGATAACCCTACATTCCCTCCATCTGTTCCTCTGGATCCTTTCTCTTTCAGGAATCCAACAGGATTTCTGAGCAAAAGTTCATCCCTGATCAGGAATCCTTACAGCCTTAATGCACGCCTGGTTTCAAGTTACTGAGCTGAAATCTGTGGAAACCATCACTAGACGCACCCAAAGGAAATGCTGCTCATAAAGAGTCTTTAGAAGGTTTTCCATGAAGCTGGACCTCCCACACTCTGACAGACAGACCACAGACCCTGGACTGAACCACCACAGGTCACCTGTCCAATATAGCAGTCTGCTAAACGTACAGAGGAAATACGAGGAACTGATCTGGAGACAAAACATGAATCACAGGTCTTTGAGAGCATCCAGATCAGATCATCCGCCTCTCTCTGGGATCAAGCCTCCAACTGACAGATGAGAGGCTGGAAGCAGAACCAACACCCGACTGAACATGTGTGGTCCCAGCACAGAGCCTCTTATGAAAGATTTAGGGAAAAGCTTTACTGCGGTCAATCATGCATAAGTGCAGGCGTGTTATCCTCCTCCCATAATCCTCCTTCATCCATGTTAGCAAGAAACGAGCGTGTAGAGAAACTCTGTCTGAGTATGGAGATGTCCGAGAGAAAGATGAAGGACGGATTTGAGATGAGAGATGGTGTTGTTTTCAGAGCGGGAATTAACAGAGAAACCCAGAGCTCCTCGCATGTTTAAGCTCTCCTTCCTGTTCCTCCGATGGACTCATTCCTGATCCATGCTGATCACTCCCAAACAGATCCTCAGCATCTTCATCTCTGCTCCCCGTGACCATCCCCGGCCCAGGGTGTAGTGAGCCATGCAGCCGACCTTCATCCCTCCACTCTCCAGAGTAAACCTCCACCTCTCTCAATGTTCCTCCACCTGCTTCCTGCTCTCGCTCTAGAACACAGTGTCATCTGCAAACATTATGATCCACACAGATTCCTGTCTGTAAGATTAACCACATCTGCTCCTGTTTATTGATTCTCGTGGATACCCAATGGTGAGAATCAAACAACAAACTGCATATTGATCTGTGATTTCCTGCTAATTTTTAACCCTTTATAGACCCACTCAAATACAAAGTTTTTTTTACATTTTTATTTAACATGTAGATAAAAGATTTCAAGATTAAAACTGTTTTTCTGACTGCTTCTTTATTTAAATCCCGGTGGATCAGGACCAGATAAAAACCTGTGGTTTGAAAAAGCTCAATATAGTGGCTGAAATGAGTGGGCCCTCTCTGATCCACTCTGTTCTGATGGATCCACTTGCAGACAAATAGATCAATGAACGTCTTTGTTATCCTCGTTTGAGCTGGAATCAGGAACAAAAATAACAGGACAGCTCGGATATTAATCACCATTTTTGTTGAACTGCTAATGTTAGCTCTGAGTTTTAATATTTTTATTTATGTATTTGTAATAATTATCGGGCATATCAGTTTAAAAAAGTGGGAAAGTGTCAAGTTTCCACCAGATATTATTCACAGTTTAAGTTCAAAGCAGCTGAAAAGAAAACTCTGATGACCCAGAATTCTAGCAGCATTTAAACGCATCATGGACGAATCTTGGAGACGTGATTCTCACATCAGATTTGTGCGTAAATGTGGGTCTGTGTGCGTAACATGCGATTTGTGCGTAATTTTTAAAGATTTGAGCATATAGTTATTATCAAGCTGTTGTAATTTGAATGTGTTTGTGTATATTGTAATTTTTTAATTAATTTTTTATTATTTTTTGTACTTATGCACAAAATGTATTGTATGGGTTAGGGCTGCCACGATTAGCCGACTAGTTGACGACTAATCGACTATTAAAATAGTTGACGACTAAATTAATATTCGATTAGTCGTTACTTTATATTATATGGAGTCAAGTGTAGTAAAGTTGAACGTTTTTATTACATTCTGCTAGCTTTTTGGACTATTTATCAAGAATTTTTTAGGCTATTTTGGAGTTTAGCTAATATTTCAGCTATTGTGGCTAATTTAGGCTTTTCTGTCTTTTATTTTGACGTTTAGCTGATATTTCGGCTACATGCTAGCTATTTAGGCTAACTGTGGCTTTTACTCTGTTTTTTTTTTTTTTTGGCTAATTTAGCATTTAACTAATATTTTAGCTGGCTATCAGCTTCAGTGTTTTTAGCTATGAATTTCAGCATCTCCATCAGCCAAATTCAGCTTACAGCATTCACACTAGCATTATCACAGGTAAAGCTATATATCTAGTTATTAGTTAGCTTAAAGTTAATGATGGTTAAAATGTGTGTTTTACATCCAGTTTGCGCATGATACGATTAGTCGACTAATTGGAAAAAATAATCGATGATTAGTGGAATTTTAAAATAATCGTTTGTGGCAGCTCTACTGTGAGTTTCAAATCAAGACTTACACACGCACAAATCAGCGTGAGTCTATTTTGTCTCCATACTGCCGCTCTGCAGAGACTGTGGTAGAGAACAGGTTTTCCCGTGTGGTCTGAATCCGTACGAGCGGTCTAGGACGGGCTCACCTGACCCTCCGCGTCCGGCAGCTCGCCGGGCTCCGCCTCCGGATCGGCAGCGGGCCCGGCAGCTCTCTGGTCCCAGTCCGGGTACGGGTTCTGGAAGCAGCGCTCTTCCATGTCTGTCTCCGCCGACAGCTTCAGCCGTTTGGACACGTGATCCCCCATCTGTACGGCGGCTCGGCGCGGACAAAATCCTGCCGGAGAAAGTCAGCGCCGCGTCACAGAGACCGAACCGGGACAGCTGGAGAAAGTCGTTGTCCAGAGACCAGGTACCGAGTGGAACCAGAGCGCGTGAGCCCCCTCCGCTGCTCCACAGCCCCCACAGCTTTATCTTTCCCGGTGTCCCGGTGAACTGAAGCGGCTCTCGTTCAAGTGAAACCAGGAAAAACCCGCGTCCCGGCTCTGCTGTCAGGGCTGACCCCCCCTCCGTGGAGGAGCGGTCAGCATCCTCCCCCCGCGCTGTGAGAACAAAAGGCTCCCTCTGAGGTCCGCCTCCGGCACGAAGCGTCCCGGTACCGGAGCCCCCGGGCCGCCACAGCCCCGCAGGACCCGCTCCTGCAGAGTGCACGGTGACAGACGGAGCTGCGGGATGCTGCGGGAAGCTGCGGGATGCTGCGTGGAGCGGATTACAGCAGAGCCTCACCCACACCCCCCCTCCTCCCTCTGATGTGTGACAATGGGGGTGTGACTTGAGTTAGAGCCGCTCTCACGGGAGCGCGCGTGGGGCACGCGCATGGAGTGAATTTTTCCCTGAAAGCGTAGGATTGAAATCCAGAGAACTTTTAACCTCTGGTTCTGGTTCTGACACCTTCAGCTCCACCATCTTACCATGTGGATGTCTGGTTCTGGGTCTTTGAGTCGTTTTAATTCTAGAGGTCCAAATGCACATCAAACTTTCATCTGAGGTTTCAGGAGAGACTTCAAACATGTCCGAAGCCCACTCCACTCCCTTCCTGAAACTCCCTCAAACTAAACCATCCAGAGCCCCAGAACCTCAGGAAAGACACGGCCAGAACCACACCTCCCACCCGCCAACCCAAACCCAGTTGAGCTTTCCAGCTGCAGCATCGGAGCTGGAAGCAGATCTGGGATCAAGAGAATTCTGGAGTGGAGAAAAACCGCTTTGTGTTCTCCAGATCAGGAAATCAGTGGATTCTCTTTGGGTTAAAGGTCAAAGGTTTGCTGTTTGTCAAAGAGTGTTATTTCACCTGCTCTCATGTTAGAGGTTCAAAGAAGCATTTCTCTCCACTGTGGCATCTTTAGAAAATAACTACATTTATAAACCTTTTCAAAATGTTTTTATCTTCCAGCAAAGATCACATGAGAAGCAGAAAAAGAAGAGTGTCAATAGTGTGTTGGAGGTCTTATACTCTTTGTGTCCAACAGGTGTCGCTGTGGATCTAACAGAGACTTTGCTTTAAGTTTGTTTGGGTTGTTCACCTTCTCACATGAAGCCAGGATCTGCTGCGTTTCCACACGTCACTTTGGGATCTTCAGACGGTATTGTAGTTGCTGGTGGAATGATGGGAAAGTGCAGCAGCAGAGCAGGTGTGGTGAAGCTCTCTTCATGTGTGGATCCTCTCAGGTGACCCAGTGTCAGACTCTGTCCCTGTCCTGGGACTGGCTGGCCTCCAGGAGAGGAGGCCCGCTGGTGAAGGTTCTGTTGGACCGGCTGGGACGCGTTCTGGAGCAGGTCCCCTAAGCTGAGTGGAGTTTATGGCTTTCACCTGTGATTCTGCAGCCGTATGAGCTGAACCTGCAGCTGACGGCGGTTCTGTCCAGACTGTCAGCCTGCAGCCGTCCTCTGCTGCAGGAATACCTGCTGGACCCCAACATCCCCCTGTCTCCCTGCTCTCTGTCCTCATCAGGTGAGTCCCACAGAGACCATCTGATCTGACAGCAGTCAGACTTCAGAACCAGTCTCATCTCTGTCTGCAGACCATCCTTCAAGGGGATGGGTGGGTTGATGCAGAGGATCCAGCAGATTCAGATCTGCAGACAGACTGTTGAACACCTGGAGAGACCTGCTGGGAATGAGCCACAACTATGGGTAGCTGCCTACCTGTCTGTCTACCTGTCTGTCTGTTTGGAGCAGGTAGGCCTTCAACGAGTCCTATGACAGTGAAACAGTGATGAAGAGGATGCCTGACCTCTCTCCTGTGGGCGTGTCCTCAGACAGGAACACCTGACGTTGCTTAAAGGGATCACTGTCCTGGAAGTCATGCTTTAAAAATAAAACTTTTCAAACAATCCATGATTTTTCTTCAGTTTAAAAGCATAAGGTATTATTCTTAAATGGGGAAAGTGGTTTGAAATCCATGATTAAAATCTAAATATCTTTCAAAATCATATTTAAATATTACCTCATGACTTTTTCTGACGTGACCGCAAGTGTTTCCATAAAACATTTAATAAATTGTGGAGTGGCATAATCTAACATCGCTGTCGTCCGTGTGGCAAACTGCTGGCACACTTTTCAAAATAAAAGATTCACAAAATAAAAGTAAAGTCAAAAGATTTTAAATGAAATGCAAAACAAGTCTTCTAATTTGAAATTAAAGTCCGTTTTTCAGCTAAAGGGAAAGGATTTTGGAGGGTGTCTATTGAATTAGTAAAACATTGATTGTTCACTTTCTGTGCATTTTAAGCTCCAACCACTAGAGGGAGCTGGTGATCAGCAACTGAAGTTGAAGTCCTCTGAATCAAAAGGTGAAGTTTTTTTCTGCATTGTCCTCCACCACACAATGACAACTGACCTCTGGACCATCTCACACATCCTTTTCATCTTTTGTTCATGTTCTGGTGAAGCCATGTTAGTATGACAGTCACACAGGTTGTTAGAATTAGGCACATATTATTCTAGAACTTTTACTTTTTTGCTATTTATTGAGTTTTTGATTCTGCTTTTTAGTTTTCTACCTGCAAAGTTTTTTTCAGGTCCAAAAGTTTTTTCCCTGGACTGATTCACCAGAGGAAGAGGAAGAGGGGGGAACTGGGATTGTTATTAAGTATATTTTACTTCATTTTTAGGAGTTTAACTTTACGCATTTGCTCATTGGTTCATTTCTTTTGATTTCTTATCTTCATTTCTTATGGGTCCTATATTTTTTCATTGTTTTTAATTAACCTAATGAGTAGTAAGTTTTTTGAGTAGATTTTTGATCCAGATAAACTGCTACAAACTTTTATAACACTACGAATATAAACACAGACTTGAATATTTAAAGAAATCTGTGTATGTTGTATCTATTTTTATCCTAGACATCCGTTTTTGTGAACATGTATTCTAACAGTGTGTATTTGATTAGTTTTACAGCTTTACAAGTTTTTGTCAAAAGATAAATGGAAACACAGTTCTCCAAGTTGTTGATAAATCCAGAAAATGATGATAAAACTCATAAAAAGCACAAAAGAGACATTTCACTACACGAGTGAACGTTCAGATCATACTTGTTGTACATATATAACACAAAAGCAAGACTCAGAAAACTAAAACACACTGACTAGTTTGCATTCTGCACGTCACCAGCATGTCAACCACAGTCCAGCTGGTTGATGTGATGTTTGTCCACGCTGGGACTCAAAATGACAGACTGTCGATCTGGTGAATATCAATAGATAGAAATGGAGGAACTGTTTGGAATAAATCTCTCCTGGTTTGTATTCAATGCCCACAGGATTTGAGGTAATGGACTCTGCCTTTATTTGCAGAATGGACACCAGTTAGGCAACCAGGTTCAACCTGCAGCTTAGAGATGTGAACCGTGGTGTGAAATATCTCAGCATGCATCTCTGGTTCCTGCTGGGAAACAGCACTGATGGAAAGAAACTTGTTATATGTCATTAAAGTTCCATGTGGAGTTATCAGCTGTGTTACTAGAATAATGTTGTTTTCAAACCATTTTTGTAGAAAAATACTTCTGTTCTTAACCAAAATGTCTGAATTATTCCAAATATGAAACAGGTGAGGTGAAAAATGATGCTTGCAGATGAGAGTCCATGCCAGTAAAACCTGTTTGTGAAAGTTGGAACGTTTTAAAGGATTTTTTATATTTCAAAGTTACACAGCAAAAGAAATGGCAGACCTCCAAGTTTATCAAAAATAAACTTTGGTATAAAATTCCATAATGAAAGCTCGTTTTGCATGAAGTTTTTTAACCATTTAATTTTGAGAACATTATTTAGAGTAGAACAATCAAGAAAGTCCACTCCTCCATTTTTGATGAATTAATGACCACAGATTTACGAATGTTGTGAATTCGATTTCTCCACAGGAAATGAAAGAGAATCTGATCAATCCTTTTTGTTGTCCAGGGAGAGCGAGGATGCAACATAAACCAGCCTTGAAATTCCTTCAGCTTTTGCTAAGAGACAGCAAGGTTTTAGTGACAAATCTCTTTGGAGCCAACGATTGAACTTATTTTGTGCTTTTTGATCATAGGGTCGTAGTTGATGAATTCTCTGTCTTTCTGATCTTTAGTTATTTGTCGACCTAAATATGTTACATTTTCTGTGACAGCAATATCTTTTATTGAGGGCAAAGCACAATTTTTAAGAGGAAATAATTCACATTTCTTTAAATTTAAATAAAGACCAGAAGCCTTTGAAAATGTTTCAATATTTTCAAGAACCTTGAGAACTTGTGACGTATTATTAAGAAATAAAGCTGTCATCTGCCAGTTGACTCAAGAGGATTTCTCTGCCTGCAATGGAAATGCCACTAATATTACTGGATTTTATATATCTACAGAATACTTGTACAACCATAAGAAAAAGGTAAACAGACACAGGGAACCCTTGTCTTGTTCCCCTTTGAAGTAAAAGTCTGAGCGAGAAGGCCCCGGTTCGACTCCCGGCTGGGACCTTTCTGTGTGGAGTTTGCATGTTCTCCCCGTGCATGCGTGGGTTTTCACCGGGGACTCCGGCTTCCTCCCACCGTCCAAAAACATGCTTCATAGGTTGATTGGTGACTCTAAATTGCCCCTAGGTGTGAATGTGAGAGTGAATGTGTGTGATTGAGGCCCTGAGACGGACTGGCGAGGGTGTACCCCACCTTCGCCCATCAGTAGCCGGGATAGGCTCCGGCACCCCGCGACCCCGAAAGGGAAGAAGCGGTCAAGAAAATGGATGGATGGATTATGACAGTGATGAGCTTCTAGACCTAAGCAGAGAGGACATGAGGAGGAGAGCAGATCGCGAGAGAGGAGGAAAACTTTTGACCGACTTTATAGTCTACCGGAAAAAAATGTCCTTAAAATCCTTAGATTTCTGTGAATAAATAAATGTTTATATTTGATATATTAATGTTTTTATTTAAATAAAGGTATAAATCCAACAAAGTAATTGTCATGAATTAATTGTAACTTTTATTTCCAACTATTTACAAAGATGGTCAACATGGATGGGGGGGCGTCGACTGAGACCCGGACTGGAACTTTCTGGGTGGTGATTGGGACATCTTGAATGATGGTCTGCAGAGTTTCAGGATGCATCTTCACTGTAAACTGCATCATCCATCTTCACGGTTTGCAGGGTTGGCTGTCGACAGATACTGCATGACCAAAAATGATCCATAAATACATAAATATGAGATAATGCATGCACAGGTTTTGGAAAAAAAAATTAAAAAAAATCTCTTGATTACTTAATTACCTGTTACCAGTAATCGTGGTCTGGTGGTACCTCCCCCAGGGCAGAAACCTCAGCAGGTAGTTGGTCCTGCCAGAGATCACCACTGGTGACCTCCAAACCAGCTTCCTCCTCCTCATCACCTCCACATCTTCCTCTGGCTCATCCTCTGGAGCCACAGTGTCGTCAGCACAGAGGCAGATGTTGTGTAGGATGGCATAATCTGTGACAATCTGCAATATATAAATTTACATTTATATAAATACATTCCTAAGAATATTGAAAAGCTGCAATGTGTTCACTTACATGAGGTACAGAGGTGTGATGCACCTCCAGCACTTGCAGGAGGATGTCAATGTCACCGATCCTGATCAAGGAGGTTCAGGAAGACCGCAGGAGAGTTCTTGTGCTCTGAAGTCTGGTCTTGGGTCTTCACTGTTGGAGTCTAGTTAAAAAGAAATACATAAGCAATACATTTATATTAAAAAATGGTTTTAAATAATTTATTATTAAAACTACAAAACATAATTATACTTATGTGAACATGAGACTAACAAAAGAATTAAATACTACTTTTACAATGTAGAAAATGTACTCAAAAAAGAGTAGCGGGAAATTGTTCAAATTAATTTCTGCAATACAAGTCAAAAGATAAAATTAACATCCAACCCTTATGTATGATTAATAAAATAAAAACACTTTGCAGTTATTTTGTACATGTTTTTTTTTAATTTTGTTCATGTTTCTTTTCTCAGAAAAGGGTAGGTACTTATATTAAGTAGCATTTTCTGCAATAACTTGTGAAATAAACAAAACTTGGATCATCTCAAAACCCTCAAATTCAGTAATTGTATATTTTACAACCTGTAATGCAGTTGCTAAATAAATATTTCCATTAAACTAGCTAAAGCTAATATGTAAGAAGCTTGTAGATCTTTTTTAAGCGTTTGTACACAGTACCTGCAGTTAGTTTAGTCTCTGCCGGAAAAATACCAAGTGCCGGCGACGACCCAGCCATCAGCGACCGCGAAGGCGGCGGGATCAGGAGGACGCAGCCGCTAAATTATTATTATTATTTTTTTTTTCACAACTTTATTGAAAACATTAATTTCAATACAAAAAGAGGTGCAAAATAGCTACTGTATATGTATATAAACATTATAAACTACCAGATAAAAGCAAATAAATAAAATAAAACAAAATAAAGTAAAATGCCAGGGGTAGAAATAAACAAGAAAAGTCATAAAGTTAACAAAACTAAGGCCAGATAAATAGCAGAGTTTACATTTTAAAATATATTGTGTTGCAAACAAATGTCAAGACATTTCACAGCCTTTTTGTTTTTTTAAAAAAAAAATATAGATTCCAGCCGCTAAATTATGATTCCCGGAAGAGCGGCTTCGCATTACGTCATTGGTGCAAAGGCGTTTTCTGGGTCCTAGTGCCCTACACGTTAAAACTCCCGGTTACACTAAAAAAGCGGCAGCTTGTATGACGTCATATTTCCTCACGAGACCTGCAGTCACATCATGTGATATGTCCTGACAAGTAGTCACATGATGTCAAATGATGTCATTTGGCCCCACATGTCAGTGCTTCGAAAATCCTTTAACAGAACCACTTTGCAACATTCTTGAGATTGCTTCTCTAGCGACCCAAGACCACAAAAACCAAAAGACCCAAGATCCAAAAACCAAATGACCCAAGACCTTAAAAACCAACAACCCAACAACCCAACAACCCAAAAACCCAGCAACCCAAAAATGACTGCACATCCCAACAAGCTTTTCGTGGGCGGACTCAGTGCAAACACAGACGACGACGGCCTCCGCCAGCACTTCGAGCGCTTTGGCGAACTTATAGACCACGTCGTCATCAAACACAAGGTTCAGAGCAGATCTCGCTGCTTTGGCTTTGTGACCTACGCCAAACCGGAGCAGGCCGACGCAGCCATGGCTGCAATACCACACACAGTAGACGGGACCGCAGTGGAAGTTAAACGGGCTGTTGCAAAAGAAAAATCTAAAGAGCCTGAATCTTTTGCCCGTGCCATGGAGAAGAAAATCTTTGTTGGTGGCTTGAAGAACGACATCTTCGAGTTCGAACTCACTGAATACTTCTCTCAGTATGGCCAAGTCGAGAAGTCTGAAATCATGGTAGATTTGGAGACCCGACAGAACCGGGGATTTGGCTTTGTGCACTTCACAAATGCCTCTGCAGCAGACAAAGCTGCGCTTGTGAAGTTCCACACAGTCAATGGACACCAAGTTGAAGTAAAGAAAGCTTTGACTAAGCAAGAGATAA
>NC_050531.1:25197039-25265530 GCF_002922805.2 Oryzias melastigma | reverse complement strand
TGTCACCAGGGCCCCACCCTGGAGCCAGGCCTGGGGTTGGGACTTGCAGTTGAGAGCCTGGTGACCGGGCTCCTCCCACAGGCCCTGGCCAGGTCAAGCCCGAAGAAGCGAGGTTGGATCGCTATCCAGGGGGCCCACCACCTGCAGGAGAGCTCAGAAGGGGCTGATGTGGATGGCGGTCAAAGGCGAGTGCCTCGGCGGCCCAAACCCTGGGCATCTATTTTTCTGTTTTATCAGATTGTGAATTTTTAAACCTTTGAATTTTCTTTCTGAATTTTTTATACCCTTCATTTTCTAACTGCTACACTTTATGCCACAAAATTTGATTTTATATTCTAAATATTTCAGTGTAATTTCAAGACTCAGCATATCGATGTGTGTAGATCGACTAGTTAAAAGCAAAGTTTTTCCCATAGAAATTTTTTACATCGAATTTCTGTGCCATTTACAGACAAACCAATCACAACTGACTCCTACCTGAATCGAAGACGACTTCACTGATACCAAGACACCGCCGTGAACGTTTGCAGTACAAGACCATGAGACCTGGACAACGCAGGAATGGTCTACCGTCCTGTTCACTGATGATGGTCGGGTCACCTCCAACAGAAATGATGATCATCAGAAATGCTGGAGATGGTGAGGTGAGCAATACATGGTCCACATGGTCATCAGGGTTGGCTTTCGTGAGGGAGGTGCAACAGTCTGGACCGGCATCACCAGTCAGAGCTAAACCAATCTGGTTATTGAAGATGATCCAGTTACTGTACTCTTACCTCAGAGACATTATCTCTTGAGGTCATGCCACAGCCTCTCAATGAGGTCAGGACATCTTCTGTTCAGGCTGTTGTGTTGTCGATTACCGCTGTGCTTGGGCTCATTGTCCTGGTGTATCTTCCATGCTCTTTTGGCCTTTAGTTGGTACACAGATGGTCTTAAAACCACAGGAGGAACTCGAATCATTGTTTTCCTTAACCTGTCCAGGCAATCAAGCAGCCCCGAACCATGATGCTACCTCCACCATATTTGACTGTTTGAATGGATTTTTGATTCTGGTGTGCTGTAGTTTTTCTCCACTCACAGCAATGTGCTTTTTTTTAAAAAACTTTTTTTTTTCATCTATGTACAGAATAATTTTGTAGTGCTTTGGAACCTCCAGGTGTTAGAACATTTCAATAAGCTGCAGTGTTTTGTTTTTGGACAGCGGTGGTTATTTTTTATTATGTTCTTTACATTGCAGACTGATCTATTAAATGTTAGCATGTGCCAGAGACGTCTATAAACCTTTAGCTGACATCATTCTTGAATTACTCTTTACTTCATTGGGCATCCTCCTGTGCTCATCTTTACATACCATGTCTACGGTGAGTATCAACAGTGCTGTAGTTCTTTCTTTCTTTCTTTCTTTTTTTTTTTTTTTTAGAGCAGAGTGGTTAAAAGTAACACATCCCATCTCATTGAATTAACTTTTTTCCATCCTGCACTGGGAATTGTTTATGTTGTGCTTCATATGGGATAGACAGGTAACTTGAGCAAAGGGGACAAGTCGCGGAGATCTGAGCTACACCTGGAAGCAGTCTAATTCAGAAGATAGTTGACCTCTGACTAGGAGGTCAGGGATTCAGTTACCATCTTGTTGGATAAGACCCTGAACATGGAGGTCTGTTTGCACCTTGCAGGGCAGCTGTGCAACCATTAGTGTGTGAATGAACAGACCTTATGACTGTAACGTGCTTTGATGAATGCAGTGAGGCACGTGTCAAAGTCAAGGCCCGGGGGCCGGATTCGGCCCTCCGGGTAATTCTATCTGACCCTCCAGATCATTTTAT
Source organism: Oryzias melastigma (assembly GCF_002922805.2). Lineage (NCBI taxonomy): Eukaryota > Metazoa > Chordata > Actinopteri > Beloniformes > Adrianichthyidae > Oryzias > Oryzias melastigma. The sequence continues at coordinate 25,263,701 of NC_050531.1, read as the reverse complement.
TTTATTCTTAATGCTCCGATGTTATCTTGTTCTTATCTCTAACTTGTATAAATCTGACGAAATATATTTTTATGTAGAGTAAAATATTAAAAGTTATTTAAGGTTTAAGTTGATTTATTCTGGAATAATATTCCTGCCTTTTTATTATTCAGAATTATGTTAAAAAGTTACAGTTTTAAAGTTTTAATTGGCATTCTGCAGTTTTTTTGACTATTTCGGCTAATTTAATTGTTTTCATTTTTTTATGCTGTTTTTGAGTTTAGCAATTTTTTCAACTGCATTATAGCTGTTCTGGCTATTTAGGTTTTTTCCACAGTTCTTCAGGCTGTTTTGGGGTGAAGCTAATATTTCAGCTACATGCTAGCTAATTTATTTTTTTTTTCTTTTCATTTTTTAGGCTGCTTTGGAGTTTAGCTAATATGCTAGCTAATTTTTTTTTTTTTTCATTTTTTAGGGTATTTTGAAGTTTTGCTATTTTTCAGCAACATGCTAATTGTTTTGGCTATTTTTTTTTTTTTTAGTTTATGCTGTTTTGAAGTTAAGCTATTTAATTCAACTGCATGCTAGCTGTTTTGGCTAACCATTTTTTTAGGGCTAATTTAGCATTTAGTTAATATTTTAGTTGACTATCAATTTCAGCATCTTCAGCAGTCAGCACTAGCATCTTCAGCAGTCAAATTCAGTTTACAGCATTCACACCAGCATTATCGCGGGTAAGGCTATATATCTAGGTCATCCATATGTTAAATATGTACGGATTTAAAGTTTTAAAAATGTAGCTATTTGTTCAATATGTTTTTATCCTGTTCGGCCTGCGACCTAAAGTGTGTTTGGACTGACTAATATTTATTCTACTTCATATTATTCAGAGATATTTGCAGCTTTGTCCTTTTCTAAAACTGTTGAAAGTCCCAGTCTAGCCCAACAGGGGGCAGAACTACACTGTTGACTGAAACAAACACCTGCTGTTTTTGCGTTTCTTTCCAGAAGCTTTTGTTTGTCTGTCTTACAGCTTTAATCCACAGATCATCTTTGAACTGTTAGATCATTTACCTTTAGAGGAAAACGGGAAACACACCAAAAAGATGATGAGTGTTGGATGTAATGACAACGTCAGTGTTCTCTCAGGTGAGATACCTGGCTTGCAGTCTTGGTAACATGGTAAGAGCTGCAGCGACAGATGAAGCTGCTAAGAAGTTCACATTTTTATTGATGTTCATGCTGAGCAGATTTCATGGTTTGTTTTTATGCTGTGTGTGCAGCTGCAGAAAAAATAAAAAACAGCCAATGAAATTCCACTTTTAACAGCAAAAGTTCCTTTATTGAAACTCATAATCATTTCATATTTACAGAGCTCATACACTTTGATAAAAAGTGTTTTAGAGAACAGAAATGTTGATGTGTCCGCTGTGCAGCATGGTCAGGCACCAGACATCAGACCCAAACAGAAAACATTCAACACAAGTCCAATCCGGTTGTCAGAGCGCGTCTCCGGTTTGCAGCAGGTTTGACTGTAGACCCACCGCTTCTCACCTCCTAGTCCGTCCTCCTGACAGCCCCACTCACCTTTTGCTTTCCTCCACAAAAACCTGACAGAGAAGACTGCAGACACCACAAGGAAAGGTTCTGAGAACACTCCCGTCTGCTGCATGAAGTAAACCCGCCCCATCAGAACAGGTATGCACAGCTGTTGTTGAGGTAAAGTCATTCTGTTTTACTGCTCCTCCTGCACATCACATTTTGGCCACTAGGGGTCTCACTACTTATGCACTTGTGGTTTAGCCATGTTGTAGCTAGTGCCACAAACGATTAGTTGACTTATCACCGATTATTTTTTCCAATTAGTCGACTAATTGGGTCATGTGCAAACTGGATGTAAAGCACACATGATAACCATCATTAAACTGACTAAAACTACATACTGTATATAATGTTACCTGTGATAATGTTAGCCAAAATAGCTAGCATGTAGCCGAAACATCAGCTTAACTCCAAAATAGATTAAAAACTTTAATTCCAAAATAGTCCAAAAAGCTAGCAGAATGTCCTTAGAACACTCTGACTCCAAATAATTTAAAGTAACGACTTTTAAATTTCGTTGTACATGTGACAATGACTAAATAAATGTATTCTCTAATCTGCGATTAAATTAGTCGTCGACTAATTTAATAGTTGATTTGTCATCAATTAGTCAACTAATCGTGGCGGCCCTAGTTGTAACTCCATGTTGCTGTTGTGGATTGGAATCATTTGCAGCTAAAAGCGTTGTGACCCGGTATCAGGAAAACAAAATGAAATCCAGCTGAGTCCGGGTCTCCCTCACGAGTCGGGTCAGTCTCATGTGAACCTGTAACCGGGTCTCCCTCACGAGTCGGGTCAGTCTCATGTGAACCTTTAACCGGGTCTCCCTCACGAGTCGGGTCAGTCTCATGTGAACCTGTAACCGGGTCTCCCTCACGAGTCGGGCCAGTCTCATGTGGTGACAGAGGAAGCTCCAACAGTTTCCATCTTCATCTTCATCACACAACATGATGAAAAAGGTATCAGGGCCCAGAGTGGGCGGGGCTTCAGACATCAGTAAAGCGCTGAGGCTGCACAGCTGAGGCACAAAAGAAACGCATGGGGGGGCATCAAAGAAAGATCTGAACAATGTTCAGAGAGGTCATAAACTCTTTGTAGGGGGGTGGGTTCTCCTAATGACTTCATAGAGGAACCACAAAGGCCCCCACCTATGGAAACACCATGGAGATTCTGCTCCACCCGCAGTGCCGCTGCAGCTCACCCCCCTCAGTAATGCTGCCCTGGGGGGCAGTACTGCAGCTGGCAGAGATCACATGGAAGGGGGGTCAGAGACCTGCATCCCTGAGGGTTAAGCCAACTGTGGTTTGATAAGAACAAGGCTGCTCGTGACTTTAAGACAAAAGAAGGGGGCTGCAGAGGTCCTGACCCCCCCTTTTCAAAGGAGACATATGGAGACACGCTATGACAACCCCCCCACTTCAAATTTAGTATAGCAGCTTCTTTTGTTCCTCCATCAATATGTACAGTTTAAACATTTATACAAAACTGATCAGGGTCTCTTCACCTCTCTGCCCCCCCAACTTCTTCCGCTTCCAGCAGATTGACCTATCTGATGGGAGGGGGGGGGCACTGGGCTACAGACATGGCACTCTTGAGCGCCGGGCTGGGTCTAGAAATCCATGAAAATAAACTGAACTGCAACAGAGCCGATTTCCCTTTGAAAGCGTTCCTGGTAACGCTGGGATGTTCACGTCAGAGCATGACTCAGCAAACATCGCTCCCTTCTTCTATTCATGCGTTCATCAATCACAGGGTTTGGGATAAACTCAAATAAAATCAACCTTTTCCTTAACAATGTCAAACATTTGAGAATCAGAACCAAACAGAGGTGAAACCCAGCCCTATCCGGGCTCTGCAAATGTCTTCAGTCTGGCCAAAGTGGACCTAAAGTCTTCAGAATCAGCTGTACAGGAGCTACATGTGGACCCTTCACAGAACCTCCAGGTTCAGTCCTGCAGTTTGAAACATTCGGATGAATTGGGTCCTTGCCCTGCGGGGCAGGATGGAGAGCGGAGGCGGTCTGGGTGTTGTGGAGGCCTGTGTGTGACAGAGGTACACACAGGTTCTGCACCTTCACATCTGCACACGCACAGAGGAGGCGCGCTGGAGCGGCGGCACTTTGTGAAGCTGGTTGAAGGCATGGAGGCAGCTGGTTGGTTCTGGCCCGGTTAGCAGACCGGCGGATCTGCTGTGTTTTGCATATGTGCACGTGTTTGGCAGTAATGGTCGCTGAGTCCAGTTTGTCTGAGCGGAACCGCAGGGGGACCCGCTGCTGACCACATGAGGGGGTCAGCACTGAGGAGGTCAGGAAGCAGGAGCCACAAGCGTGCACGTGACTCGACTCACATGCACAGCTGGACCTGCCCTGTCTTCCTGTGTGGGATGGTTGAACCTTTGACACACCGAGCGTGTGCAGACTGGTACCAGCTCCTTCTTCAGGTTCTGTAGAACCCAGACTGATCAGACACTGATGCTCCCGAAGCTGATCGAGCAGCCAAAACATTAGGACCCCATGGAGAGCTGATGAAGAGGAAGGTCTGTAATGAGGAAGGATGTGAGGAAGAGGAGGCTCCATCCTCATAACATCCATCAGTCACCAAGTGTGTGTGAGGAAGGCTCAGCTCGGCCCTCAGAGAGACGTCACGATGATGGAAAAGCTCTTCTGTCCATGTAGAAACCAGTCAGAGGTGTGCACGAGCGTGCACGTGTGCAGTAGGCTGTCTACATCTTGATCCCCTCCTGCTGGCTCAGCTGGGACAGCGTCTTCTTGATGCGCAGAGCGGTGAGGCGGGCCGCTCCGTTGGCGTACCAGCACTCCCTCATGATCTTGGCCATCACCCGCAGGGCCTGCAGAAACACGTGCACACACACGTGCACACACACAGAGACAGGGTTCATTTTTACAGCCGTCTGCTGCATGTCAGCTCACACTCCTGCTGGGTTAGACCTCCGACCAGACGCGTGACTCTGACCCTCTGCTGCTTCCTGCAGGAACATCTGCCTTAAAGCTGCTTCAAAATGAAAAACGCTTTCTAGTGTCACAGTCAAGGCCCGGGGGCCGGATCCGGCCCTCCAGATCATTTTATGTTATTGTTGTTAATGACCAGATGTTATTTTGCGATCATTTTTAACTTGTATAATTTTGACAAAATGGAGAGTAAAATAATTAAAGTTATTTAAGGTTTAAGTTGATTTATTCTGGAATAATAGTCCTGCCCTTTTATTATTCATAATAATGTTAAAAAGTTACAGTGTTAAAGTTTTAAAAATTGTCATTCTGCTAGTTTTTTAGACTATTTTGGTATTTACTAAGACTTTTTTAGGCTATTTTGGAGTTGAGCTGATGGCTGTTTTGGCTAATTTATTTAATTTATAGATAGATCTATCTATCTATCTATCTATCTGGCTGTTTTGGCTAATTTTGTCTTTTTTTTGTTTGTTTTTTAGGCTGTTTTGGGAGTTAGGTTAATATTTACACACTGGCTGTTTTGGCTAATTTAGGCTTTTTTTTGGGCTATTCTGAAGTTCAGCTATTTTTTCAGCTACATGCTAGCTGTTCTGGCTGACCAAAGCCTCTAGAACCCCTCTGTTGTAAAGGCTCAGCCTGCAGACCACTCTCTGCTGCCACACCACACTGCAGATGACCCAGTGGTCAGTTTGTGTAACTGCAAGTAAACTTCAGCTGAATCTTAGCCGATCCCACAGGTAAGAGAAAACACATGATATAAAGGAACATACCAGATACTACTTTATGAATTTAAACATATGTTTAAATCCTTCTTTTTACATTAACCTGTTTTTCATTAAATAAAAACCCAGACTTTCTGCCCCCCAGGACCAGTTTCAGACAGGATTACGGAGCGGCTGCCCCCCTCCCTGCTGAGTACCGGCAGCTCCAGACCAGCTCTGACTTGTTGATCCCGTGTGTCTGATTTCTATGGTGACAGTCTGCTGTTGAGCATCTTATGACGACGCCGTCTACAAGCCTTCATGCAGACATTCCTGAGTTTCCATTCAGACCAAACAGGAAACCAGATGAGGACAGTGAGCCTGTTAGGGAGGGGCTGTACCCCTCCATGCCACCGTCAAGAGCCGTAAATAAACCGACTCAGCGTTTAACAGCTGAGCTGCGGAGCAGACGTCTGGAGTGCTCAGCCCGCAGAAAACTGGCTGCTTCATGTACGACATGGCGGTGCAGGAGTGCTTTAGGGCAGGGGTGTCAACCTCAATCTCAGAAGGGGCCAAAATCCAAAACATACCTTAGGGCGAGGGCCGAACAGGATGAACATTTGTTGAACTACATTTTTAAAACTTTAAAACTGTAACTTTTTTACATGATTATGAATAGCAAAACATAATTATATACCATTACCTGTGATAGCTGACATCACTGAAGTTAATAGCTAAAAACACTTAAGCTGATAGCCAGCTAAAATATTAGCTAAATGCCAAATAAGCCTAAAAAACTGAAAAAAAGGTTAGCCAAAAAAGCTAGCATGTAGCTGGAAAAAAAGCTAAACTTCAAAATGGCCTAAAAAACTATATGAAGCCAAAATTAGCCAAAACAGCTAGCATGAAGCTGGAATATTACAGTAGCTAAACTCTAAAATAGCCTAAAATAATCCTAGTAAATACCAAAATAGTCCAAAAGCTACCAGAATGCCAATTTTTAAAACTGCAACTTTTTTGCATGATTATGAATAATAAAAAAGACAGGAATATTATTCCAGAATAAATCAACTTAAACCTTAAATAACTTTCAATATTTTACTCTCCATAAAAATATATTTAGTCAAAATGATACAAGTTAGAAATGAGTGTAAGATAACATCGGGTCATTAATAACAATAAAATAAAATGATCTGGAGGGCCGGATAGAATCACCCGGAGGGTCGGATCCGGCCCCCGGGCCTTGACTTTGACACGTGTTTTAGGGGCATTAGCACCAAGTGATCTATGCTGAACCATGCCAGGTCGTCCACTGCCTGAGTGTGGAGGCTACTGTTTCTCACAGTCTGCTGGTTTACCATGCAGCAACAAACTGGAAAAGGAAGGGCTTTCAGGAGCATGAAGAAACAGACAAGTTCGAGGTTCGAGTAACAATCTCATCCTCCATACTGTGCTCGAGAACCCAGGGTCAGCCATACTTGGTGTGAGTGAGCGCTCTGATGCAGCCAGTTTGATCTCAGAGTCTGGACTAACTACTCTGGGCTCAGACTCACCTCACAGCTCTGCCAGCGGTTGGGAATGTTGGGCCGAAGCTTTTGCTCACAGACCACCTTCCTCATCTCCTCCACGGATGGATCTGACTGAACCAGGTCGTAGTAGGGCAGCTGGTAGTCTTCATGGATGCCTGCAGACATCAGAGCTGATGTCAGAGGTGTTTCCACACCAAATGAGAGCCTGAGTGACAGCTTTTAGAATGTGACGGTGGAACTCTTACCTCCTACTGAACAGCGGCTGGCGATCTCCCAGAAGACCAGGCCCATGGCGTAGATGTCAGCCCGCTTGAAAGACTCAAAGTGTTTCATGTTTATGGAGTCGTCCAGGACCTCAGGAGCCATGTACCTGCACAGAGACCATCACAGACTCCCTGTTACACTCATGCAGCTGTAGTTCAGGAAGTCGTCTACACAAAATCTTGAACATACTGTAACTTTTCAACCGTTAACAGGATAATTCCAGTAGATTGTGAAGGAGAAAAGCAGCTCATAATTTAATTGAAGGATAAAAAAAATCAGAATGGAATCGTTCCTGGATATTATAATTAATATCCAGAACTAGTCCAAAGTGTGGCTTCATTAATCCAAAGTAGATGCAGACACCGTGCTCTGTCTCAGATGTAACAGTGCTTGTAAGGGCGGGAACACCAGTGACCTGTCCCAATATGGCGCTTCTATTCTAGCAGAGAGCTGTGCAGCGTCTGACCATCTAAGTGAGACGTCCAGCAGTGCTATTGTTTTAACAGGTGTGTATGATAGCAGTACACAATAGTATTTATTGATAATTTTATCTTAGTGCTGCAAAGGATGTTAAATTAACATGTGTACTTTCATTTGTTCTAGACTAAAAGGTTTTTATGTTCATAAAGACGCTGGTTTCCTCCAGCAGCAGAGCTCACCTCTTGGTTCCCACTCTGTGGTTGGGTGCGATGTCGATGGTGTCTGTGGCAGAGTCGTGGCGGACAGCCAAGCCCAGGTCAGCAATGCAGCACGTGCCGTTCTTCTTCACCAGAATGTTCTTGGACTTCAGGTCCCGGTGGGCTATAGCTGGCTTTCCTGCAGACCAGACAAAGCCTTTAGTGAGGCTGCAGGAAACCCTCTTCACTTCTCTGGGGAGTGTTACTTCATTCGTAGGAAGAGGTTGGCTTGAACCTGTGGTGAGCGTGTCACTGTGGGGGTGTACCTTGTGTGCCCACGATCTCCATGTGGAGGTGGGCGAGGCCGCTGGCCGTAGACAGTGACAGCTTGATCATGCCCTCCACCGTCACGGTGTAGCGGTTCAGGTAGTCGAACAGGGAGCCGTGTTCGTGATAGTCCGACACCAGCCAGAGCTGAGTCCACGTCCCGTTATCTGCACACACACACAGCAGGTGCAACATCAGCATCTGCCCCCCTCCGTGAGCGATTGATCCGTGCGCTGTCACAGCTGCCCTCCCACCGTGGTCCTGCAGTAATCCAGATCGCTCAGAGCAGGCTGGAGTCGGAGCTTTCAGCTCATGCTGCTCTCAGACACACGTGGGCTGCTGCAGCTGTGAACAGACTTCAGTCTGATCTCTGTGAACTGGAACTCCCCCTCACTGTCGGGGAGCTCGCCTGCTCACAGACAGCAGAGCGGCGGCTCCAGACTTCCACAGGAAACACTCAGTATGCTCCCATCAAGACTGCATATCCCAGAAAAAACCACACGTCTTCCTCATGTGTTCATGGAGATCCACGTTAACAGACAACAAATGTGGGGGGGGGGCTTTGTTTGTGCAATCAGGAAGTGAAGCTAGAGATGTTAGCAGAGTGAAACTCTCAGAGGAGGAGCATGTTAGGACTACCACGATTGGTCAATTAATCGACAACTAATTTAATAGCTGATTATTCGTTACTCTAAATTATATGGAGTCATAGTAAAGTTGAAAGTTATAATGACATTCTGGTAGATTTTTGGACTATTTTAGCATTTATTAAGGTTTTTAGACTATTTTGGAGTTTAGCTAACATTAGCTATTTTGGCTAATTTAGTAATTTTTCAGTTTTTTAGGCTAATTTGGCATTTAACTAATATTTTAGCTGGCTTTCAGCTTCAGCAAGCAAGCGCTTTCAGCTATCAATTTCAGCATCTACAACTATCAGCTCTATCATCTTCAGCGGCCAAATTCAGCTTACAGCATTAACACTAGCATTATCACAGGTAATGCTATATGTCTAGTTTTTAAGTTAGTTTAAAGATAATGACGGCTAAATGTGTGCTTTACATCCAGTTTGCGCATGTCTCGATAAGACAACTTATCGGAAAAAATAATCAGTGATTAGTCGACTATTAAAATAATCATGTGGCAGTGCTGGAGCATACACACAGGAGGACCTTTGAGGCAGCATGAAGCTGCAGAGAAACTTTAATTTGCTTAACTCCAAAAACCATCATCAGAGCAGATATGTGATGAAGTCTGAACAGTTTTACAATAACAATGAGAACCAACATAGTTCCTTTCTGTGTCTAAATGTGCATTTGCCTTGTTTTTTGTGTGCAGGCTGCAGGTTCTGTGACTGAAGCTTCACACTGACGGGCTGGAACCAGTTCCTCAGCTATCAGCAGTTCTGATGCTTTGACCTTCAACAAGAAGCGTCATTAGTGTCTTAGCTGCTGATGGACCTGCTCAGTCTCACCTTTGTTGTCGGCAGCAATGAAGCCCAGAATGTTCTCGTGCCTCAGCATGACGGTCTGGTAGATCTCTGCCTCTCTGAACCAGGAGCGCTCCTCTCGAGAGGAGAAAATCTTCACGGCAACCTCCTCGCCGCGCCATTTACCCCGCCACACTTCACCAAAGCGTCCCTTCCCGATGCTTTCCTGGAGGATGATGGTTCTGGCGATAGTTCTCTGGACCAGCAGCGGCAGGCCTGCAGAGACAGCAGACACTGCTTCAGCAGGGACGGAGCAGGAACTCTGGGAGATGGGACAAAGCTGATGGAAGATCAGGAACCAGGAACAGTCTGATGATGCAGTCACCAGCATGACGCCACAAGACCTTCATGCTGTGTGAACCTGCAGTCCATTTTACTCTGCAGTTTTGACAGAAATCTAAAGTGGTGTCAAACACTTCATTCATGGCAGCACAATGACACAATTATTGTGATCATCTGTAACATTCAGCTTCTTTACATTTCATGTCATTACTACTTATCAACCCTAGAATCACAGGTGGTTTTAATATCGGGTCTTTCTATATGCAGATGACTTCCTGGTTTATGTTTACATCCAGCCCAAAGCTCTGAATGTTTTTTTTTATCTAATTTCTAGTTACTAATTCAACCAGAACCAGAAGTTTTTTAAGTTTAGTCCCTCAGAAACTACTGCTGCACTCCATCATTGAAACATCTCAACATGGCTTCACTTACATCAGTATTAGCTTGAAAGCTAAGAGTTAACTGTGTTAAGATGGACCCCTCCCTAGAACTACTACAGGCACCAGTTTGGTCAAAGCTGTCTCCATCTCCATGCTCATCATGGGCACATTTAGGTATCCTTATTACAGACAAATGGAGACGAGCGCAGAGGAGTACCTGATCCAGAGCCGGAGGTGGTCATGTCATAGATGAGGTCTTTCAGTGTTGTTCCCATGCCGATGAAAGGGAGATCAATGGTCGGATCCTCCTCATTCGGGACACGGTGGTGGGCCCCAGCCCCCCTGGCCCCCAGTCCCCTCTGGTTGTGGCAGATGTAAAAGGCCAGAACCAGCAGGAGGCAGACCACACACACCGGGCAAGCGATCATAGCGGCGAGGGCCACGGGGTCGATGGGAGTAGGTTTTGGCGGGAAGATGTCTTGCAAAGAGGAAAAAAAAGTTGTTACAATGAATCATGTGGATACTGAGAACATGTTTACTCCTGGACTCCATTCATTATTGGCAGTCAAACCACTGAGCTGTGTGGGACAGAAGGTGCAGACAGACCAGAAGGAAGCCGGGAGAATCTGGTTCCAGCAGAATGACACATGGATGTGTGTACGATCAAAGAAATGTAATAACAGCCTGCTGTACACCAGGAAACAACATGCTACAGGCTCACAACCGATACAGAGAAGACAAATCATCACCTCTTCCTCCTTCTTATGGACTTCAAAACTAAACAAGCCGGAGAACTTTCTTGATGTGGCTTTATTCTTACAGGGCTGACTCTGTAAAGGATTAAATGGTTACCCAGGTTCGTACCAGTTTTAGTAGCACACTAGCTGAAGTTCTATCCAGTGACAGCAGTTTGAAATGAAGTCAGCTGCATGGCAATGGTCATCTGCAGGTTCCTCTGGTCTGCAGTGAAACACACTGTACACACTAACATTCAGAACTCACATCTCCACGGCAGATGCAGCTAAGCTCCAAGCTGCAGGTCAGGAACATGGAAACTGTTTTTAGGCTCTTCTTTTTGAATGTAGGAGTCTTTTAGCGTCTGTAGATTTGTATCCATCAGTGTGTCCAGCTTTTGTTGGCTAAAACACACCAGGGGTGCCGCGATTAGTCGAATAATCGACTATTGAAACAGTTGACAACTAATTTAAGAGTTTATTAGTCATTACTTTATATACCGGTAATATGGAGTCAGAGTGTAGTCAAGTTGAAAGTTATATTAGCCTTCTGCTAACTTTTTGGACTATTTTGGCATTTATTAGGCTATTTTAGACCTTAGCTAATATTTCAGCTACATGCCAGCTGTTTTGGACAATTCAGGATTTTTTCCAGTTTTTTAGGCTAACTTGGACTTTAGTTAATATTTCCGCTGCATGATAGCTGTTTTGGCTAACTTAGGCATATTTTTATTTATTTTTTTGCTGTTTTGGAATTTAGCTAATATTTCAGCTACATGTTAGCTGTTTGGCTAACTTAGGCTTTTTTTTTCTTTTAAGTTTTTTACTTTAATTATTTAACTAATATTTTAGCTAGCTTTCAATTTCAGCATCTTCAACTATCAGCACCAACATCTTCAGCGGCCAAATTCAGCTTACAGCATTTACACTAGCATTATTGCTGGTAATGTTATATATCTAGTTTGTATTTAGTGTAAAGATGGTTAAGATGTTTGTTTTGTATCCACTTTGTGCATGACCCGATTAGTAGACACTTAAGAAAAAATAATCTGTGATTAGTCGACTATTAAAATAATTGTTTCTGGCAGCACTAAACCACACACACACAGTCCAGTGTTCAGCAGTGGTTGCATTCTTACTTGTGATGTTACGCAGGTCCACCTCTTTGTTGCAGTAATCTTCCCTGCAGCATAAGGGGAAAATCTTGGTGTTTTCTGTGGTGGAGGAGGCGCAGACGAAGGGTCGGTCTCGTGGAATCAACTCTTCCTCAGGTATGCAGTGCCGACTGTTTTTGTCTGGCAGACCATTTGACGTCAGGATGGCGGCATAGCAGACGCCATCTGTGTTGCAGCTGGAGTTGGCGCTGCAACGGTCGCAGTGACACTGCAAGGCTGCATGAAAGACAAGGCAATGGGTCAGACTCTACTTCTTATGAGTGAGGCTCTCCTCTCAGTGCGACCACTGCTGGTTTTATCAAATTTAACAGAAATCAACTTTATTAAAGAGGCCCCCACTGTCGTCACTTCCTGCGCTCATGACCATCAGGAGATCCTCTGAAGCCAGACCACGAAAGACCAGACTGAAACCCAATCCTTTAGGACCATCCTTCAAGTCAGGAGAAGTCAGGACAAAACCCAACGCAACAATACGGACACCGTCATTTGGAACCAGACAAAGTTAGCAAGCAGTGATTGGTTTGAATCAAGGTTTCTATGGCAACACTGTTGCCGATCAAGAGTGAGATTGTTGGAAGTCCACACCCCCTCCAGTCAAAGCAGGCTCAGGGGAATCTGTCACTCAATGAACATTTGATGTGAGGCATCTGACTGATCAGTTTATAACTTGAATACAGCAATAAAGAAATATTATTATAAAGAAATTGATAGGTTTATCAAGAGCATGTGAAAAAAGGTATAAGAGTAAAAATGGTTATTCTGACTGAGTAACAGCTGTTTATGTCTATAGAAGTCTATGGGCTTCTGGCTTCTTGGAGCCAACAGGTACTTCCTGTTTGGAACGCCAGGGGGGATAAATCATTCAGTCCAGTTCTCTTATACAGTCAGTTATACAGTTATATGCCTTTGGCTGCAAAGTGAAAGCATACAGGAAATTCCTGGTGCTGCATTCCAGCAGCTGCTGGTCTCCTTTCCTGAGAAAGCTTTACAGTTTCAAAATATCTGGGATGTCAGGTCTGCAGGCAACAAGCATTCAAATTTACTACTGAAGTCCAGAAGTAAAAACAGTGCCAAAGCTGCACTCAGCATCACTGCACCATAAACCAGAGAAGAGGGGGGGTCGTGGTGTGCTTTGTCCCCCTACACCCCTGCAGAGCACACCAACCTCTGAGGGGTGGAGTCTTTCATCAGAGCCTGAGATCAACCAATTCTTTTACCAGCAGCCAGTAAAATGCTGACCACAGCAACTCTACTGGAGGCAGTGAATCATGGAACATGAACACCATGTATACTGAAAGCTACAAGCAGAAAATAAACAAGCATGGAAACAAAAAAAGGGAAACATAGATGAGCGACCGCGCCGTAGCAGCTTTCCTAGATGTTTTACAGCTACATCTCATAATCAGATAACTGTCATCATGCCCTCCAGATCATGGTATCTACGTGTTACTTTATAAAGGGGATATCTCGAAAAATTAGATAAAGATCAAACTACTCCTTTCCAGTGGAAAGTAGTTCATGTGCGACTATACTGAGCATGCACTGTGTGCTGTGAGAACTGCAGCTGTACTATTGTCAATTCACTTTCTTCCAATGAAAAAGATTTAAAGTCCAATCTTATTTTGATCTATTTTCAAACCATTCCCTGTGGCTTTTTAATCATTATTATGCAGTTTTTAGTCCAAATCAAAACACCCGTGTCATTTCCCAGAAGAGCGGGGACCAACCCTGGTCCTTATGAGCCCCAGCCCTGCCTGTGATCCAGTTCTCTCTGACCAGCTTGCTGCTGATTAGCTGACTCGAGTGATTCCACATCCTGATTGACTGAACACAGCTAATTTAGGAAAACGGGCATAAGGACCAGAACTGGCCACCCCTGTTCTGGACCATAGTTTCTGCAGGGCAGCAGAATGAATTGTGACTCTGGATTGTGGGCGGGACTGTAGGCACAAAAGTAAGCCTGCGCACATTTCCTATCATCCCTTTATTTACACGCTTTCGATCTTTCCAACTGTCCGACTGTCTCCTCCATAAGCAGAGGCTCCAAAGCCAAAAGACAACTCCAGACATGCTTCTCCCAGAGGACGAGTCTGTCTGAATAATAGACATATATACGTGTTCCCGCTAGCACTCACCTTGAACGTTTAGTTGACAAATTCTCCTGAACCCTTTTCAGCGGGAGGGATGTGGATTTTGAACGAGCTCACTCCTGATTGGCGATAGCAGTTGCCATAGAAACGTGAGTCAGATCAACTCAGACCAATTACCGTTGTATGACTAGAAATGGCAGTGCCTGTAATGTGAAAAAAATGCAGACTAAATTGGCTTCATTTACAGTCTTTGGTCTGGATGCACCCCATCAGTCACGCGGGAGTTAGGTTCAGGTGAGTCCAGGTCACCTGCAGAGAACAAACCTCACACTGGACCTTTCATGCAGTGTTCACTGCTGCAGACTGGAGCCAGAAGACCCACAGTCAAAGATGGAAGGTTCTATGGCATCGGCCTCACAGCCAAACAGAAACCTGCTGCAATTGTTTCAGTCAGTCCCAGCTGACGAAGAGCATCATCATTTAGCTCACATGCACACATCCCTTCCAGCTGACCAGGTTGAAGGAACACAACACACATCACCAGAGAGGAGCGCTGAATAATTTACAGAGCAGCATGGAGGACTCACATGGCACAGCTGCTACAAAACCCTGCTGGAACGGCAGTAATGAGTGTGAGACTGAAGCTGTGTGTCTGACAGGAAGTGTGTGTTTACAGACGGTCACAGAGCACATCGGCTAAATAAAGACTGACTGAGTCAGCCTCAGCACGAGACGACTACACCGAGGAGGAACATCAGAACCTGGATCGCAGGGCGGCTGCTCCAACACAGGCAGAGGACTTCTTCTGGAGAGAAAATAGTCTAAAAACATTTTACACACGCAAATCTAAAGTTACAAACAAACAGGGAGACATAAATCAAGTATTACGCACACACAAATATTTTTTTCTGTCCATAACCTCTACGCTGAGCTGTCTTTAAGAGTTTCCCTGTGTGTCTGCATCTCTGCAGTATTTATCCATATAAGGTTCAACTTCATCCTCAGAAGTGCACAAAAAGTCCAACATACAGCAGCGCTAGCAGGGGGCTGGGAGTGTAAAACAAAAACTCAGAAGTCAGGGTTGCACAAAAAGAACTTCAGAAAGTTTTAATACCACTTCAGTGTCTGAATCTTTGAGTGACGGTTACGGTAAAACATGAGAGCAGTCAATCCCAGAGTGCTGCTGAACACCACCATCAGTATTGATGGGATGATGAAAGCTTGCCCTCATCCTCTAACAGTGATTTTCTGCTCACAGCCATTACAGAGAGCAGACAGCTCTATCTGGGTTATCAATGAGAGTGCGACATTTTTGATAACCTTTTGTTTGAGAGGAGCTGAAGATGTTTACTTTAAAAAGGCCTGATGGTACGCGGCCTCTGGCCCTGACAAACTAGATTGTTTCTCCACAAATATTCCAGGTTGATACATTTTCACTGCATCTGCAGGAAAGGTTTAGAGCTGTAGAGCTACACACTTCACATCGACCAGACGAGCAGCTTCTGCAGGCCTCAGACCACAAGAGAAGTCTGTGTCCACATGACCACTCTTCTTGTGGTTCATTACAAACCGGTGTAAGTACTCGGTTTTTGATCACTTAGACCAGATGTGATGAAACCATGCCCCTGCTTTATCTAAAACAGGAGCATTTCTGTCTGTGTGTCAGCTGTTGGAGCACGTCCACTGAGAGGCTGTTTTAGAGTTCAGGTCCACATTCACATGAACGTTTGTGTCTCATAGAGCTCAAAGACGCAAAGAACCTCAGCAAACTTTCAACGTCTTTCCAGGATGAGTGAGGACGTGAGTCAGAGCCGTATCCACAGACAGCAGAGGTCCATGAGATCCTGTAGCTGCTCCACCCTCACCAGGCCTCACCAACAGCCCACTTCCAGAGCAAAGCTCGGGCAGATGAAGCTTACAGTCAGATGACTTCAGCTTCGACTGTATGGAGACCAGACCAACTTTGTTAAATGTGGCCCCCCGTTCCCTTTGGGAGTGGTGTGCTCCTAAGTTTTATGGTTATGATGCAACACCAGAGCAACAGACATCTGCTGCACACAAGGCTGATTTCAATCTGTAGAAACGTTTACTGCTGGAATCCAATCATTTAGTGTCAGCCTGCAGCTGCTAATGGACTTTATTCTTTCAGTTATTATGTTGACAACTGATGCTCCTTCTCTCCACATATGCTCCAACGATGCAACAGCCATAAGCACCTTCAAACCAAGATCACAGACATCTTATGACCCGTCCGTGTGTCTACCAGAACCTCCATGCTGCCGTTTAAGACTCAAGGGCTAAAAGAAAACCCTAATCCTCTTCTGAACATTTCACCTCCTGGTTTCTCCAACATCTCCACAGATAAACTCCTTTCCTTCTTCCTCCCTCACTGTGGAACCATCTCAAGTAAGAAGACCAGCTCACGTCTTCACATACTCACTGCAGTATTCCAGTCAGAACTATAGACCTTTCTCAGAATACGATAATAACACCCCTTCCTGTCTAGAGATGCCCAAGCTCTAAATAATCACCCAACAAAAACTTTGACAGTAAGAAAATATGAAATATTACAGGCAGTGAAAGTGTACATGCAGACTGTCACACACCTGCCTATAAACCACCTGGTCAAATGGCTGAATATTGTCATCCGGGTCAGATTACCACAGAATTCTGTTCCTCAGAGCTGAAGAAGCTGTTCAGATGAGAAATCTCCCCTAGATCAACCTCTTAAAGTCCATTTGTCCTGAAGAACCGGACTCTGGACCTGATCAAATTCAAACCATGAAACCATCCATGAAAATGCAGAACAAAAACACAACATTGTCATTCTGCAGCCACAGACTCTACAACACTGAACCTTAGTTATGGGCTCTTATGGTGGAGAAAGTTAGTAATATGTACATGTTGTTTTCAATGTGACATTTCAACATCTTGGAATATTACAGAAAAGTTTCAAAAATCTCCATGAAGCTAACATATACACTTAATGAAAAAAACACATCTGAAAAACTATTTCATCATCAGCAGCACTCCGAGTTGCATCTCCAGTCTCTGTCCAGGTGAACATTCAGCAGTTTGCTTATTGAACTGAATTGATGCTTCTGAGCTTCATCTTACCTACTTGAAAAATGCTGGCTGTGTGGAAAACCACAGAATAAGAAATGTGAGCATGAAAACTGTTGCTGCTTTAGAACTGGCTGTAAAAGTTCAGCCTAAAGACAGCCAGGAGGCGCCCTGGAGAACTTCAACACACTGCAGGCGGTAGTTAAAATAATGACCATATGAAAGCATCAGACCAGCAAATGTTACTAAAGCAGTTTTCAGTCTTAACTGGACAAATATTATGAAGAAAATATTCTAGAGCTTGACCATTCATGTTTATGTTTTCATTATCAGTGAGCTCAGATACCACTGGTTGGTGGTAAACATGTGCTAAATAAACACACGATAACAATCTGTATGTATGAATTGGTAATTAACACACATTTTAATCAAACAGTACATGAACAAATGAGCTGCTCTGCTCGGTTTCTTTCAGCACTATGATCAGCAACATTGTTCAAACAGGCCTGGATCACAACATACATGCAAATGCATTTCCAGCTATTAAAAAGAAAAAAAAAATCCCTTTGTTTTTGCTGTCAAGTAGGTGTTAAATGAAGGTCATTTTGAACCTGAAGTGGTTTGCTGCATATTTGCATCAAAAGTCTGGATTGTGAAAATATTGCAAATGTTTGGGGACTGCTGATCGAGCTGGTTTTGAGGAAATCAGTTTGGAGGTGGTTGGGGGAAACATGCAGTCTTCAGTCTGATCTAATTGTAATTTTTACGCTTTGGAAAGGCTCTACCTTTGGACTGAATGACTGAACACATGAACAGGTCTCCTATAGCTTTATAAGACCCAGCCATGGTCCAAGCACCAGCATGACCAGATCCCAGGAAAACAAAAACAAAGCGTCTCTGCATTAAATTACTGTCTTTTTAAAAAAGATTAAGCAAATTACTAGATATTCTGATTGGCAAACTTAAGGCTGTCTGACCACAGAGCATAAAACAGCAATTATGAGGGTCAGGCAGCACTGCCTCCAGACACCAGCGTATAATTTTCCTCTGAAAGTGGCAGACTGATTTCAGAAAGCCTGATGAGCTAAAGAGACTCAGAGCAGAACCTCAGGTTCTGGAGACCCACAGAGGACCCGAACACGAGGCCCTCTTCAACACAGTCGCTACACTCCATGACTTCATCCTTCCACAGGAAGCTGTTAGCTCTGACCTGTATGAGCCGCTTCCTCCTGAACTCTCAAAAAAAGCACTTGGCTGAGTTTGGAACAGTTGTATCATTTTAATCCACACAAAGTGATGAAACTTGACAGTAAAAATATCACCAATGTCCGCAATAAGCATGTTATGCAAAAACATGTTTTAGGTCACATGTGTCAAAGTCAAGGCCCGGGGGCCGGATACGGCCCTCCAGATCGTTTTATTCTATTGTCATTAATGACCCGATGTTATCTTGGACTTATTTCTAACTTGTATAATTTTAACAAAATATATTTTTATGCAGAATAAAATACTGAAAGTTATTCAAGGTTTAAGTTGATTTATTCTGGTATAATTTTCCAACCTTTTTATTATTCAGAATTATGTTAAAATGTTACAGTTTTAAAGTTTTAAAAATGTGACTTATGCTAGCTGTTTGGACTATTATTTTGCAATTTAGCTAATATTTCAGCAACATGTTAGCTGTTTTTTTATTTTTGCTAATTTAGGCTTTTTTAGAGTTCTGCTAAAATTTTAGCTACATACTAGCTGTTTTGTCTTACTTACGTTTTTTTGGGGGCATTTAGCTAATGTTTTAACAGGCTATCAGCTTCAGCATTTTCATTTATCAGGTTCATTGTTTTTAGCTATCAATTTTAGCATCTTCAGTGGCCAGATTCAGCTTACAGCATTCACACTAGCATTAATCACAGGTAATGTTATAAATTAGTTTATAATTATATTAAAAAGCTACGGTTTTAAAGTTTTTAAGCATGTAGTTTTAGATTGTTCAATAAATGTTTATCCTGTTCATCCCACGCCCTAAAGTGTGCTTTGGATTTTGGCCCCTGTGAGATTGAGTTTGACACTCTTGTTTCAGGGGATAAACTTTAGCCAAATTTAAACTAGTCTAGTTTTATTTCTGCCTGACTCACAGCTTCCTGGTCAGCTTTTTAGAAACTCAAAAATTCTAACTCTTAAACAATGTTTCACTCAAGCTTTTTGGCCTTCTTGTTCTTGTTTCAGATTTTTGAATTTGGTAAAAGAAAAGTAAATGTTAAGGATGCAGCTCCCTGCCTCCATAGCTGTGTGTGAACACAGGAAGAGGCTGTTGTTATCCTCTACTCTTTGACTTGTGTGGTTATTTAACTCATTCAATGAGCAGTTTGGTAAGAGCTTCCCTGATGGACTGCTCCCTGATGCTGCTGCATTCATTATGTCTGAAAAACTTTCAGTGCTTTTAATTTTTAATTACTGTAATGGAAGTCAGAAAACAGAAAGACCTGTGTGAGACTCAGACTGAACACTGCGCTCATACACCTAACAAGGGCTGAAAAGTCTGACATTTAAAGATCAACAGCTAATTGTGACCCATTCTTTAGTTCTGAAATGTAAAAATGGGTCTGTGTTTGCATATTGGCCAAAGCAAACATGGAAATTAAATCAGAGTGGCAAAAAAGCAGAAACAAGAAGTCCACAATGCTGTAGCTGAAGCTCTTGTGTGTGTTAACAACAGAGACCAGCGCTCCATCATCTTCATGCAGCAGAACCAATAAGCTCCAGCCACAGCAGATGTTCATCACTCCACAGATTGAATTCATTCCAAAAACTAGGACTGTAGCGAGTATCCGGGTCATCAGATACTCGCGATCTGCCCACGAAAATTCAAGTAAGAATATTTGCGACATCCAAGATCGCTGATTCCCAATCTTTATAAAACATAGTAGAGTGTAGTAAAATATTATCTTGGGGGGGTGTATTTTTGCTCTCAAATGCAGAATAATGTTGGATTTTAAGTTTATAAACTAAAACAAAGCAGAATGTGCAGCACTACTGTCACTGGAATTAAACACATCTTCATGTCGGAGAAGCTTCCGGTTTTCAAAGTAAAAGAGCATTTTTTCCATTCATAAACTGAGACAGCAGTTCCGCTCGCTGACATAACTTCTGAAAAAATGAATTTACATTCTTTTGGTTATGATAACTCTTCAACAGTTGACATAATTAACGTAACTCCAGCTGATTCTGAAGCGAAGAAAGCTGGTCTGCTGCTCTGCACGGCTGAAGTGTGGACATAATCAACACGAATCAGCTGATTCTGTCGCAAAAATAAATGACTTGTTTTATATGGGCTCTGCACCAATATGTAATGCTAAGAATGTAAAATGTTGAAGAACTTTGAGGACGGAAAAAGTGTGGACAACATTTTCAGGCTTTATAGTTAAATGATCAAAAACAAAGATTATTTTTACGGTTTTTATGTTGTTTATTTACTGCTGAATTTTACGACGGAGTATTAGGGCCACCAAAAAAATAAATAAATAAATAATATTACTTTTTTCTCGTAAATTTACGACTTTTAATCTCGTAAATTTACGAGAAAAAAGTCGTAACTGCTAAATTACGAGAATAAAGTCGTAAATTTACGAGAAAAAAGTCGTAAATTTACGAGATTAAAAGTCGTAATATTACTTTTTTTTTTGGCCCTAATACTCCGTCGTAGAATTTAACCAGAAAGTTGACCAAAAAAATTAAATAAAAAAAACTTTTTTAAAATGATAAACACCATTTCTTTCAATTTAAATATTTGTGTTTTTATCAGTTTTCTTCATTCTGATCTCCTGCTCTGAATTAAGGTATAAATGATGCTGTTTTAATACAAATAATTTCAATTTTCATCCAGCCAGTAAAAAAAACAAACATATCAAAAAGTAGGAATTGTGGTTCGATTCGTGAATCGCTGAGCTTGATTCGTGAATTCAATCGGATTGTCACCAAAACAACGATCCACAGCCCTACCAAAAACCAACCGGCGGGGACCAAGGCTTTGATGCGGTTTCTGGATCGTATGCTTTTGTTGGCCAATTTAAGAAGAGAGAAAACCTAATATAGTCAGAAATAGATTCGTTGTCATCGTTATTTACAGGCTTAACTGTTAAAGAATGAAACAGAGAAGGAATGGAACGTTGCAGGTTTGGTAAGTTAAGTCAGTATTAAATGAAGTGGTCTGTGTGAAGCTCCTCTGATTCAGCACGCTGGGTTCACTGACCCACTGATGCTGACTGATGAATCCCATCAGTTTGGTGACCTGTATAAAAGTAAAAAAATACTTTGAGGCTTGATAGGATAGAGGCATTTTATTGGTGTGTAAAAAAGTATTTAACTCGACACCCCCCCTAACCGCTGCACTGATTGAGTCCAGACTCAGCATTCACACGTGCACTTTCACAGAGAGATGGGAGCTCCTCTCCGGGTAACAGATCGTTACACAGTGATTTTGCAATGACTGATAAAGTGCTGGTTTGACCTCGGTGAAGCTGATCTGACTGCAGACTTTGGACTCAAAGCTGACTGCAGCACTAGCTTTACTTGTTTGTCTCGTTTTGTGTGGAAAAGACAATATATATATATAAAACGTGAGAAATTCACTTTCATAGAAGTTGACTGTCATGGACTAAGCGTGCACTCATTTCCCATCAGACCTTTGTTTACACTCCCTATTGCTAGCTTGCAGCCCCTCACAACTCGAGCTAACAAAAATGTTGGCTCACCTCCTCCCCTAAGGAGAAAGTGGGGAGTACCCGTTCACAGGAATCCCTAAAAACTGCCCAACAACAAGAACCAAGGCAACCCCCCCACAGCTCTGCTTAATAATATCCAAATGTCACCCCTCCCCCTGAGGGACCCTCAGCTCTCAAGTCGCCTCCATAGGTCACAGCTCCACCTTGCCCCCTTGACCCTGCCCCCATCCCCCCGGTCTACCCTGTTATTACCCGTCCTTTGTACACACCAGATGTGAGCCGTGTTGAAGGAGGCCCACCCCAGCACTCACAAACCCACCTGAAAGCCGACCATCTGCTTTACTGGACTCTCCCCCATGCAGCTGAGGTCGGGGCTCGCAGCAGACCCGCGGGGGCTGCGGGGCACCCAGCTCGAACAGAGTAGGACCGCTGCACTCGTCCTTTAGTAATCTGACCCTGGACTGTTCTCACCACATTCCTATAGCAAAAGCATTTACTCAACACCAAAGTTTCAGAGTGAAAAGGTGTTGGGCTGGCTGCATTATCACAACAGCCACAATTAATGATTCAAAGGTGGATCAATAATAAAACATACATTTTTCTATTGAAAAAATGACATATAAGCTGTTGTTGCTTTAGGACAGGGGTGTCAAAGGGGCCAAAACACACAGTAGGTCACGAGCCAAACAGGATAAACAGTTATTGAACACTCTAACACTACATTATTAAAACCCTAACTTCTTAACATAATTATTAACTAGATATATAACATTATCTGCGATAAAGCTAGTGTGAATGCTGTAAGCTGATAGATGGGTAAAATATTAGTTGAATGCCAAATTAGCCTAAAAAAAACAAAACATAAAAAGCCTAAATTAGCCAAAACAGTTAACATGTAGCTGAAATATTATCTAAACTCCAAAATAGCCTAAAAAATGGAAAAAAAAGCCTAAATTAGCTAAAACAGCTACCATGTAAATATTAGCTCCAAAATGGACTTAAAAAAACAGAAATTAGCCTAAATGATCTCAAACAGCTAGCATGTAGCTGAAATATTAGCTAAAACTCAAAAATAGCCTAAAAACCTTAATAAGTGTCAAAATATTCCAAAAAGCTAGCAGAATGTCAGTTTATAAAACCTTAAACCGTAACTTTTAACATCATTATGAATAATAAAAAGGCAGGAATATGATTCCAGAATAAATCAACTTAAACCTTAAATAATTTTAAATATTTTACACTCCATAAGTGTAGAAATGAGTGCAAGATAACATCAAGTCATTAATAACAAAAAAATAAAATCATCTGGGGGGCCAAATATATTTACCCGGAGGGCCGGATCCGGCCCCCGGGCCCTGACTCTGACACATGTGCTTGAGGAGAAAAGCATTTTTATGAAACATGTGCTGTTTAGTCCAGAAGCAGAAGATTCTGCAGTGCAGCTCTGTGACAATGGAGGGACGGAGGAAGAGGAGGAGGACATCTGCTCGCCCTGATGAATATGCAACAGTTTGACCTCAAGAACAAACCGTCAGCATGCTGACAGCTGCTTCGACCCACACACCAAACAGTGACCCCTCATTGTTCAGAGCACTGACACGCCGAGGACACGTTCACACTGCTATGGTTTGTTGGATTTGATCCTCAGGAGCTGGGCTCCTTAGATTCTCTTTGCTTTGCAGGTATGACGGCTCACCTGAACTCTGACAGCCAACCAAGCAAACATTTGATTCAGAACAAGGCCCGACTTGTAAGAAAAAAGCAGAATACAGCAGGATTCTAAAGTAGGTGAACTTTAGCATCATCAGTAAACATAGTTTTGTAATCTATCGTAGAAAAAGATCAGCAGGACCAGCCAAGTGTCGCATCAAGTTCTCTCCTGGTCCATTTCAGTTTGTTAGGGGCGTTGAAAATCACATTTTAAAGTGTTCCTTAATAATTATCCCGTTTTTAGCCAAAATCCTAAAACTTGTCGTTTTCTATGACATAGTTTCTGCAGAGCAGCAGGAGTTCATTTGAAATTCCCCTCTGAGTTGTGGGCAGGACTGTTTGCATGGAGTAAGCCTGCACTCGTTTCCTATCATTTTCCTATTTTACACTCTCTCCCAATAGCTTACAGCCCGAGCTAATATTAGCAGCAGTTCAACAAAGATGGCGAGCAATATCGTTTCTATCCAGCTGTAAAATTCTGATCCAGATTCCAGCTCAGACGAGGAAAACAAAGACGCTCGTGGATCTGTTTGTCTGTAAGTGGAGGATCAGAATGCAGCGGAGCAGTGAGCATGTTGTCTGAAACTGCATTTTTTTAGCTCCAGAACCACCAAAGTTTGAACTAGATATATAGTATACCTGTGATAAGGCTCGTGTAAATGCTAAAAATGCAGAAGCTGATAGCAGAAAAGGCTTATGCAAAAAACTTGCTAAAATATTAGCTAAATGCCAAATTAGCAAAAGAAAAAACTCCTGGACAAATGTGTAATTTTGCCAAAACAGCTAGCAAATATGAGCTAAACTCCAGATTAGCCTAAAAAACTGGAGAAATGTCTAAATTATCCAAAAACAGCTAGCATGTTGCTAAAATCAAAGCTAAACTCTAAATTATCCTAAAAAAAACACTAGTGGTTGAACTTTTTAAAGTTAGGATGGTGTCTATCTGAAAGTGTGCAGAAGTTCACAAGTTTCAAAGAGCACAACATTTTTGAAGAATTTGAGCAATTTTTTATTCATTTCCAATGGGGTATTTTTTACTCATTATTTCAAAAGATTATGAATACCAAAAATACGAGCAGTAATCTTCTGAACGAGCTGAACGTTTTGACACCAAGATTACTGATATTGTTGAAAGTGTGATTGAGTTTTTATGTGCCAAAAAACGGACGGAGAGGAGCAGGAGAATCACTATAGTTTGTTTACTAAACATTATCACACTAAAGAAATACTCAAAAACCACACGAACACGCTACAAACATTAAACACCATCTTCATCAGAGTGGGCTCCTAAAACCAAGAGTTCAAATGTGCACACCTGCAGCCAAAGTTCTGATCCGGTTCCATTCAAAAGCCACAGTTGTCTCCAAACTGGAGGACATCACGTGAGATGAATATTCATGGTCAGGGGCATGTATGTGGAGATAGGGTTCACTGAGCATCATATCACACCCGTCAGCCATCTACAAACACAAAAATGTAACAACTTTATGTAAACTGTAAGTGGGGGGGGCTGTTTCCATGGACACAGTCTGACCTGCAAAAGATCCAAACCAGACTTCAAACTATAGACAACACAATTCTCTGACGTAATCTGGGCCTAGGACAGCCAGTGGAGTAAAGCGTCGTGTTTGCTCTCCTTCCCTCATCCAGAGAGCAGCAATCAAACACGTGCAGCACAAAGATCCGAGTTACAGTTGAAGGCCACGCCGATTTGCTCCTGTGCTGACAGATCAAACTTCCACCCTGACATGGGAAAGCTAAAGGGAGTACTCAAGGAGAAACATCAGACGGGGAGCAGTATCCATGATGGGCTCAACAGTCACTGCTCTGACGTTCCACAGAGGGACCGGCAGCAGGGACCCCCAGCCTTTGTTGGTCAGAGCTCCGTCTGGGGGAGAGTATTCAGGACTGCATTGTGCGCCTCTGAACTCTGCAGCCACTGGAAACACTAAAACCTCTCCAATTAGTCACGGTTCTGTGCGTGAGGACAACAGGAGCTCAGGGTCACCAGCGTGCCTGACATTCCTCCACCACTACCGACAGCACCCAGAAGAACAACAGCTCACCAGAACATCGGAGAAACCAAAACAGTCCAGAGGCACAGAGCACCACCAGCACTGCAGAGAGGAAGAGGAAGCAGAGGATTACAGTAACCTTGACAAAAAATCCCATGACCACTGCCTTTCTGAGACATTCTTCTGCTGGTTATCTGAGCTGCTTAGATTACAAAACATCAGCTCTGCAGCCAGGTTACAGCCTGAAAGCACTCACTTCCTCGTCTCCATGTTCTCACATGAAACGGGCCGACAGACGAGCTCTCAACTCCCATGGGGCGGACCAGCTTCCGTGTCATGTTTAGGCTAATCAGTCAGTCATTAACTTTTTATGAAATTCATGCAGTGTTGACAAAAAAACTACAAGGTTTCACCCAGCAGCACCAGTTCCTCTTTAGAGTGAAGACAGACGACAGCAACAAGACAGCATGAATGCTGGGAAGTCAGACGTGGAGTCCCACAGATCCAACCCCCCCGCAAAAATACAATAAAAAAGCTTTATGTACAAATATTTTAAAGACGAAACAGAAAGTTTGTAGGATGATCATGTCAAAGGAAAACCACCTAAAACTTGTCTGCTAAAAAAAAAATCCATACTTACATCTTAAATTAAAAAACAATTATTTCCAAATTGTGTCAATGTCACAAAGATTTCCGACACATTTGTAAATGTAAATCAGCACTAAACAAACATTATGCATTAGAGTTCCAAAGAAGCATAGCTATTTAATCTGGCTCCCAAACTAGAATAAATGATATTGAGAATCCTGATTATGCTTGTATTTCAGGTGTCTCCCCATAGATCAGAGGTGTCAAACTCTAAAACACACCAAACACTGGACCGAACAGGAGAAACATTTATTATTACACTCTAAAACTTGACTTTTAAAGCTTTAAAACCTTTTTAACATGATTATGAACTAGATTTACAGCATTTATTGTGAAAAATGCTACTGTGAATTTGGCTGCTGAAAACGCTGAAGCTGATAGCCAGCTGAAATATTAGCTAAATGCCAAATTAACCTAAAAAACAAAAAAAAAAAAAACAAACTTAGGTTAGCCAAAACAGCTAGCATGTAAATATTAGCCTAACTCCAAAAGGGGTTTTTGCAAACTCTAACACCTAAAAATGCCTAAATTAGTCAAACCAGCTAGCATGTAGCTGAACTATTAGCTAAACTCCCAAACAGCCTAAAAAAATCTTAGTAAATGCCCAAATAATTCAAAATGTTATGAGAATTCTAATTTTAAAGCTTTAAAAATGTAACTTTTAAACACAAATATAAATAATAAAAAAGACAGGAATATTATTCCAGAATAAATCAACTTAAACCCTAAATAACTTTCAATATTTTACTCTCCATAAAAATACAAGTTAGAAATGAGCAGAAAATAACATCAGGCCATTAATAATAATAAAACTAAACAATGTGGAGGGCCGGATAGAATTACCCGGAGGGCCGGATCCGGCCCCCGGGCCTTGATTTTGACTCGTGTCATAGATGTTGCAATACAAAAACAATAACTTGGTCTAAAATGTTATTCTGTATTCATGTGGTTTTTTCAAGGATTTGTTGTTTTTCTGAAATTCTTGTGTTATTTCTGAGTCAGACAAGCATGTTTCCAATCATTCCAACAGCACATGAAAGCAGCTTTTCTTTTAAGTTTGGCACTAGATGAGAGAAAAAAAACTCAGTTTTGAAATAAAAACTCCAAAATGTGCTGTTTTCAAATACAATGATTTTGA
Source organism: Oryzias melastigma (assembly GCF_002922805.2). Taxonomy (NCBI): domain Eukaryota; kingdom Metazoa; phylum Chordata; class Actinopteri; order Beloniformes; family Adrianichthyidae; genus Oryzias; species Oryzias melastigma. The sequence continues at coordinate 25,236,275 of NC_050531.1, read as the reverse complement.
ATCAAAATTGGCATGTCTTCGTCCAAATTCCATGTCATTTCTTTCTTTTATGTGGTGGATTATCACACATCTGCTCCTGACCCGGCCCTTCTGTCAAATCTTTGAACCCTTTGTGGCCCACAAATCAAAATGCTTGCCCACCGCTGGGCTATATAAACCTCACTTAAGGTTCAACATCCCTCAGTTTGAACTCTTTTTTAAATGGACGCTCTGTTTACTGTGTAAGATGAATGAAATATATTACTTTACTGGATACAAGAGGATGTATTTTTGTGGGGGGTAGGTGGTTGGACCCAACAAAACTCACACCTTGCTTTGACCAATCACTCGGTCAATGTGGACGCATCACGTCAGGCTTTGTTTTGGCGGTCCAGAACACACACGGACCATCAGTCCAGCAGAGACACTCGTGGAAGGAACAGTCTCAGCACTTTGGGCATAAACATGGGTCGTGAAATGACGTCAGGGGGTGGCGTGCTGCAGTACAGCCAAGTGTGGCCAAAGAAGTTCTATTCTGCACCCCAAAACCAGAGTGAGCAAAGGGGGGGCCGATCCCTCCACCCACCCCCCAGCTGTTGTGGTGTGTGCAGAGATGCAGCTGATGCAGGGGCGTGGTGCAGCCGTGATGCTGATCCTCTGCTCTTTGTGAAGGTGTAGTTCTGATCAGTATCCCGGATGTTCACGTCACTGACAGCTCTGCTGATGGATGCACGTGCACCACCCATTTTTGGCTCTCGCATTCTTTTCTCATGCAGATTGTGACGCTGAGAGCGTGACCCCCCACCGTGGAAACCCTGCTACCGGACAAAGAGAGCGTCACCCCCCGGTCACATTCCACCTTTACAAACTGCCAGCGGTGGGGGTGTGTGGGTGGTGGGTGGGGTCAACACAGCTGGGAGGGGGGCCTGAGAGAAAAGCAGCTGCGTGGTTCGGGGTGGGGGGCTTTGTCCCGAAAAGAGCAGAAAAAAGAAGCCCCCCTCTCCTGACAGCACGCGGAGACCGGAAGCCACGGCAGGGAGCGCACGCGCTCGGAATGGTCAACTTTTCTCCCCGCGCGCTGGCAGCGTCCACCGCACATCTGTCAGTGATTTCCAAAGTCTACCCCCCTCCACCCGGAACCGAGCTCACGCCAACATCCGCCCACCACCGAATCGGTTCTTCTGCAGCTGGAACGTGACTATAGAAGTTCTGCCGAATATCCCGCACTACCGACAAAGAGCCGCTATCTGCGGAGTTAGTTAGCGGGACACCGCGCGGCTCCCCGGTCTCAAACACCGAGCAAAGGCTCCGCACCCGACCGAGACACCGACCCTCGAGCAGCCAGCCGTCTGAGGCGGCGGCGGGTCCAGCTCCCCGCGGCAGAGCAGACATTCCTCAGACGGTCGGGAGCGAGCCGACCCTGCGCCATCTTAGTTACTACTCTGCTTCTTCTAAACAAAGACCACTTTGAACCGAGCCCCCCGACCCAAGGCCACGAATCCAAACCAGCCCGCCCGGACCCCAAAGCAGACCTCCTCGTCTTCCACTCACCGCTGAGTTCTTGTATCCTCGTCCCCGTGAGGAGCACGAGCAGCAGGCAGGCAGGCGCATGCATAGCGGCTCCGGTGCAGACTGGCGCCTGTCTGAGGACTCCTGCTGGCTCGCGGAGAGGACGGCGCTGATTGGTTGAAGCCGGGCACAGCCCCGCCCGTCCTGCGCCTGGCAGAAGAAGAGCCTTCAGCTGATTGGTGGAGAGTACGTAACGCCACGCCCTGCTCCAGCGGCACCTCCACCCATGTAAACAAACACTTGCTCTTTGTAATCCTGACAAACAGATTCCTGAAGAAATGCGGGAGAGCCGCGTCTGCTCCGCGAATGAGTTCGAGAGAAGAATTCTTAGAGTCCTCAAGTTTTTTACCTTCACAGATGCACTGTCCTGTCTGCTGTTTGAAGACAAGCTTCTGGTTTCATAAAGATATATATCCACATCAGACTTTAACTTATGATGTATATTATTATACTTCCTGTTTATGGGTAATTTAAAAACCTAAACCAACTTGAACCAAGTCAGTTCAACCAAGTATGAGGCTTGAAACCCCAAAAGACTCTATGTATTTTCTGTGTAAAACACAAAACTTCACAAATTAGGAAAACTTGTATACAGTCTACTTCTATTGACAATTGAACATTTTTTATCAACTTTTGTTTCATTTGATATTAAAATAATGATAATAATAATACATTTTATTTGTCCAGCACCTTTCTTGGAACCCAAGAACATCGCCACACATAAAATAGTGACAATAAAAACAAATAATGATACAGTAAAATATGCATTCATATGATTGGCAATGGCAGGTTGTGGGTGGAAATAAGCAAGTTGGAAAAGATGAGTTTTTGGTTTCTTGGAGAATTGAGGGAGAGAGCTGATGTCTCAGAGGTCAGGGGTAAATCAGCCCAGATAGGAAATTTGTTACTGACATGTGGTCATTGAGTTGTAAGCTGAGCATCTACCAACAATTGTCAGGCATCTTAGTAATAGTCCCACTCATTAACCTAATTTCAGAGAAGTAGTAGCTCGATAAGATCATTTCTAACAAAAATGGCGATGATGCTTATGGCATCAAACCAACTGCAGTTGATGACAGGGTTTGTCCATTTCTAACTTATTCAGTTTATGATGTATCCCACTGTAATCTGTGAATTTTATATCTTTACTTGTCTCCCAAAGACCCCAAACTGTGTGATCCATAGAGATAAATGGAACAAGATCCACTCAAACAATCAATTAAAGTTTAACTTAACCAACAAACAGACCAACTAACACAAATAGAAAACACAAAGACACACTGGGGGAACATATAGTGACTGATCAAACCACCTGAAAAACACAAACAGATGAAACATTTAAAAAAAAATACTACAAACAAGACTAAAGACTTAATTCATTTTATTTACTACCCATGTTAACTTGTTTTTTTTTGTGCCAGCAAACATAACCTTCTGAAGACAAAGAATTCCCTTCCTCTGGGATCTGAATCATGACGGTGCACAAAGACGGCAAACTCTTCGACTGTTGATGTCAAAATGACCAGCTAACAAAAAGAGACAACATGAAGTCAGCAAGGACATCATCAAAGCAGAGATTGTGGAAGTTCTGAAGAATCCTTTCTCTGATAGGAACACTTTTGTCCAAATACACCTTCACAGCAACACAACCATTAGTTTGTGGCTTAGCAGAATGACGAGTGATGAAAAACCTCAAGTAAAAACATATATTCTAGAGTCATGACTGAAATAAAAAAATACAGAGAACAAATCTTTGTTGTCCTTCGGTTATGAGAGTCTCCGGGTTACGAGACTGGCTTTGAATGATCATCAGACCAGAACTGATTCAGTCAACCATTGCAATCAGTGCGTGGCTGTAATGAGATGGTATTCATCAAACTGTGGGTGTTTAGGAGAAAAACCTTCAGCTGTGCGTGAGAAGACGTCACACTCTGTCCCCAGGTCTTGATAAGCCAGGAGAGAGGAGAAAAACCTAAAGTGGTGCAGAGAGCAGTGGGGCTGCAATGCTGGGGTGTGTTTCTAGGTTTGTGCAGGTTGAGTGTTTGGACAAAGCTTGGATGAAGTCACTCTCTCCAAACCTGCTTATTAGTGCTGCCACAAACGATTATTTTAATACTCGACTAATCACTGATTATTTTTTAGATTCTAATCAGGCCATGCACAAACTAGATGTAAAACACATATCTTAACCATCATTAGTTTCAAACTAACTAAAAACTAGATATATAGAATTACCTGTGATGAAGGTAGTGTGAATGCTGTAAGATGAATTTGGCCACTGAAGATGCTGAAATTAACAGCTGAAATCGCTGAAGTTAATAGCCTGCTAAAATATTAGGTAAATGCCCAATTAGCCTTAAACTGAAAAAAGCCCAAATTAGCCAAAATAGCTACTATGTTGCTGAAATATTAGCTAAACTCCAAAACAGCCTAAAAAAGGAAAAAAAAAATCTAAATCAGCCGGAATAGCTAACATATAGCTAAAATATTAGCTAAACTCTAAAATAGCCTGAAAAACAGTAACCATTGAAGGATGTTTTTGGAGGCCGGAGTGTCCGGACAGATGCATGAAGAAAATGGAAACTCTACACTGAAAAGACAGCTGGGATTTGAACCAGAGCCTTCTCACTGGGATTAGACAGTGCTAACCACTGCACCATCATGAACATATTGTTTTATGGTGTCTTTATATCATCTCTGGCCTGTGCAGTTAAGTTTGATGTTATTCTTTCTGAGAAAGAGCTGTAAAAATAAACAGCTCCATGCTGACCGGATGAAGCTTTTAGCTGGGGAATTATTCCAGATCTAATTGTGTGATTTCATCTCCCATCTGAAAACTTATTACTAACCACTCACTACAGTTTACAGCCTGTCAGTGCCATACATGATTATAAAATCAAACTACTTGATGCTCTCAGCTGTATGCCCGCAGGGAACCATCCATGACAACTTCCCCACAACTCCAAGGGTTTGCTTCAACTAGTTGTTGTCTTTAGATCAGGGGTCCCCAAACTGCGGCCCGCGGGCCGGATCAGGCCCATAGGCAGCTTCACATATGGCCCGCCCCTCCACACACTGTCAGAAAAGCTGATCTACACTCACATAAAACCAGACTTTTTATTTAACCCTTCTGCAGTCTGAACTATGACAGGAGAGGAGAGAATATTGGTTGAATTTATTTCTTTAATATTATTATTTTTCTTCCATTCGTTTTTTGGACGTCCGCAGCTCTTCAGCCCTTTGACTGTTTTGGCAGTTACTAAGATTTTTAGGCTATTTTGGGGTTTCACTAACATTTCAGCTACATGGCTGTTTTGACTAATTTTGCTTTTTTTTGTTTTTAGCCTAATTTGGCATTTAGCTAATATTTCAGCTACATGATAGCTTTTTTGGCTAATTTAGGCTTTTTTCAGTTTTTCAGGCTAATTTGGAATTAAGCTAATATTTTAGCCTTATGCTAGCTGTTGAGGTTTATTTCAAACTAAACCGCCAACAATGGAAACAGATATACAATAAGAAACAACTCTAATCATTACAAACCAAAAGGTAAGTCCCCCCCCCCCACTTCCTCAAGCCCAACCAACATAAACAGGAAGTGAAAGCCTCAGCCTGTCTTTTGTCATCTGGGCCAGGAGAGGTGACAAACACTGCAGATCAGTGAACACATGTAAGCATGTTGTGTATGTTTGTGCTGCACGGTGGTGCAGTGGTTAGCACTCTCGCCTCACTGCAGGTTCAAATCCCAGCTGGGTTCCCCCTGTGTGGAGTTTGCATGTTCTCATTGTGAATGATGTAGGTTTTCTCCAGACACTCCAGCTTCCTCCCCACAGTCAGAAAACATGCATTGTAGTTAACTGTGAGTTGCCCTGAGGTGTGCATGTGAGTGTGGGGCCCTGCAGCAGACAGACAGATGGAAGGATGTGTAATTCTTTTGCTCCTCGCATGAAACCGTCAGCGTGTAAATCTGAGACTAAACAAAGTGAACGATAACAGAATGGTGACAAGAAGGCAAAACTACAACATAAACCTTGAAAATCATTGAGTGTTGTGAGTGAAATGTTGGTTTCTTCATCTTCTGCAGCTTGTTTGGACAAAAATTTCTCTGGCTTCCTGAACTTTAGATACACCTAATGTTTGAATGAAAAGCTTGACGGTGCATTTGTGTCAAAGTCCTCATCTATTTCTTGTCTTGATGGTAGTAAAGCAGCTGAGTCGTGGTTTGAAAAGGTTGGTTTCACTGGGTTGTTGCTGCTGGTAGGAAACGTCTCATGTTTGTTTCATTTCTGATCCCCAGCCCCATCACTGAGCCTCAGCTGCTGATTGGCTGCTTTGTTTCAGGGATGTTATGACAGTCAGTGTGTGCGCTAACAGTCAGACTTTCTGTGACTTCTTCATGAAAGGTCAAAAGAAAAGATGACATTTTGGTCTTTGACTTCACCCTCACATCTGTAACTGCCTCAAACAGCATTTTCTACTCAACAGTCTGCCACAGTGACAGCCGGCTCCACCAAGCTAACTGCTGCACACACAATTCATCCACACTGAGACACCGAGTGGGATTTAAAACCAGCACAATGCACCCACAAGAGCCCAGAGTTCATCGAAAGGATTCTGGAGGAGTAAACTCCACTACAACATGACTACAATTATTAGTTACTATAGCTATTTTCTAGCCAGAGAATCCGGTCACCATGTGGAGTAACTGACCAATAAAAGATGGAAATGACAGAAAATGGTTTTGGTTGTAAAAGCACCACATGCCTGCAGCCAGTGAGGAGGGAAATGATCACTGAAGATGTCCTTTTAGTTAAAAGTAAAGAAGCATTTTTTTAAGCTTCCCATCTTCAGCTTAGAGCTCCACCTGGTGGCCTCCGTCTGGAAAACAGGTATCTGAACCAGAAAAGAAACTGATCCAAGAGATTTCTCTTCTGTTGCTACTCTGCAGACTTTCCAGGACGACTGATCCGTGTAAAGGAAATAATTAAAGGGGCCACGTATGGTCAGATTACGAATGAAAACTTCCTTCCATCAGCAGGGATTGAAGATGAAACGTGGCTGGGTCTGTCACCATGACAACCATCCCAAAAACACTGCTAGGTAACCAAGGAGTGGCTTCATGAGAAAAATTTCAAGGTCCTGCAGTGGTCTAGCCAGTCTACACATCTCAACTCTACAGAGAAACTTTGGAGGGAGTTGGAAGTCTGTGTTGTCCAATGACAGCCCCAAAAGATAGAGGAGAGATCTAGAGGAGATCTGCATGGAGGAATGGACCAAAAGATCACTGCTCTAGAGGAGATCTGATGGAGGAATGGACCAAAACATCAATGCTCTAGAGGAGATCTTCATGGAGGAATGGACCAAAACATCACTGCTCTAGAGGAGATCTTCATGGAGGAATGGACCAAAACATCAATGCTCTAGAGGAGATCTGCATGGAGGAATGGACCAAAACATCGCTGCTCTAGAGGAGATCTGCATGGAGGAATGGACCAAAACATCAATGCTCTGGAGGAGATCTGATGGAGGAATGGACCAAAACATCACTGCTCTAGAGGAGATCTGATAGAGGAATGGACCAAAACATCACTGTTCTAGAGGAGATCTGATGGAGGAATGGGCCAAAACATCACTGCTCTACAGGAGATCTGCATGGAGGAATGGACCAAAACATCACCGCTCTAGAGGAGATCTGATGGAGGATTGGACCAAAACATCTCTGCTCTAGAGGAGATCTGTTTAAAGGAATGGACCAAAACATCACTGCTCTAGAGGAGATCTGATGGAGGAATGGACCAAAACATCGCTGCTCTAGAGGAGATCTGATGGAGGAATGGACCAAAACATCACTGCTCTAGAGGAGATCTACATGGAGGAATAGACAAAAACATCTCTGTTCTAGAGGAGATCTGATGGAGGAATGGACCAAAACATCTCTGCTCTAGAGGAGATCTGATGGAGGAATGGACCAAAACATCATTGCTCTAGAGGAGATCTACATGGAGGAATAGACAAAAACATCTCTGCTCTAGAGGAGATCTGATGGAGGAATGGACCAAAACATCACTGTTCTAGGATAGATCTGATGGAGGAATGGACCAAAACATCACTGCTCTAGAGGAGATCTGATGGAGGAATGGACCAAAATACCAGCAACAGTTTGTGAAAACCTTGTGAAGACTCACAGAAAATGTTTGACTGTTGTCATTGCCAACAAAGGATTTGTAACAAAGTATTGAGATGAAAATGTTGTTACTGACCAAATGTATATTTTCCAACATAATTTATTTAAAAAATCTATAAAAATCAGATGTGATTTTCTGGATTTTTTCTCTCATAATTGAGGTATACCTATGATATCAATTACAGGCCTCTCTCCTCTTTTCTACTGGGAGAACTTGCTGACTAAATACTTTTTTTATATTAAATTTATTCTTCACCTCACTGAATATAAACATTTCTATAGTTGAGTTTATATAGACCCAGAAGAGATTCAAAACTGCGGAGAATGATCGCAGCATAGAGGAAAACTGACAAGCAAGGCACCAAAAAAACAGTCTGGATTTGTGATGTGAAAACCAATAAAATGAAGACCCTGAATCAAGAGGAGAAAGCTTTCCTCTGCATTTGACCTCATGAAAACACACACAGGGTCACTGCAGGTACCTGCATGAGCTGCAAACGCAGCACAAATCCAAACATCCAGCAGCAGAGCAGAAAACCTCCATCTGATGAACTGCATCACCTGAGCTTCAGAGCTTTCAGCAGAGCCTGGAGCATCAGTTGATGTTTGTGTTTGACAGAGAAAACTCCTTCAGCTTTTAGATGCAATTGGTCATTTATTTAGACATAAACATCACATAGTCAACAAAAGCTTCAAAGAAACAAACAACCATATACATGAGCTCGGGGGTCCCTGCTACCAAGCTGCTCAGCACAGTAATACTGTCAGCCGTCAAACACTCTTCATCATGCAGTACAGAATAAGAGAAAACATGGCACATAGACGAGCATTATTCTTTCCATCAGAAAATCCATATCAAATATAGACATTTCTTAAAAAATATAAAGTTATTGCATTTTCTTTAATACTTCAGATAAGACACAATTTCGGTCAAAAGCAGCTGATTGTCTTCTTGTGAAATGGCTTCTGAACGCAGGAATCAGATGATTCACTGCAGCAGAATCACATCTGCATAATACTGTCTGACCAGGCGCATACAGAGGTCTGGTCACTGTAACACAAACACACAACCTGTGAGCTGCTGGAGCAGTTCACACGCTACCATAACCTCTGCAGTTATGACACCAACACAGGTGAGTTCTGCTCCGGTCTGTGTGACAAAAGCTTCAGGTAAACACCTGGACAACATCGAACCTGAACATGATTTGGTTTTAAACAGGTAAAGCTGAGGATGAGTTTTTAGATTCCCTCTTCTCTTCAGCATCTTCAGGGATGGCCTGTGGACATGGAAGAAACTACTATGACCTCCTGGCCTTATTCCAGACCGCTGACTGAAGAACAACACGCCTGAACTCCTGACGGGTTTCACCAGGTTTGTCACGTTATGGCCTCATGCTGATGATGCTGAGTGTCAGCAGTACCGGAGGAGATGGCTGGTCCTCTAAAACATGGATTAGATAAAACAGTAGGAAAGCTGGTAGAGGTGGATCTAGACCTTAAATCTGGAGTATCATGGCCTTCCCTCCTGTTTGTCATGAATGCATTCGTCTCCTCTCTTCTTTGGCTCGCTCACTTCTGCTCAGGTTTTCTTCATGTGTGGATCAGAGAAAACCTCCACATTTGGCACCGACACGGTCCAATGAGGAGACGTTTAGGATGATGAAGCGTGAGGTCCACTCCTTCCCCCCACAGATCCACTAGAGATATGAGGCCTCCTCTGGATCTGGCCTTCGTCCTGCTCTGCTTTACTCGCTTTATTTGAGTCTTCAGAAAAGTTTGTAATTACGGTGAAACATTTCACTCTGACCCAGAATATCTGCAGAACCTTGAAGGCTTGCTGCCTGTGACGTGCACTGTGACACCCACAACACTGTGCGGCATGATGGGAAAATGACGTTTGGTCAGACCAGGACTTTTTGGCCTCTCTATAAAATGTATTTTGTTGCACACACACACATACCCACACAAGAGCACACACACAGATGGGCGTGTAGACACCAACACACACATAAAGGATGTGCGTGAAGGCTTGTGCTGGTCTGAAGCAAACTCTTCTTCAAGGTCAGACACGCATTCTCACAGTTGATGGAGGCAGCTCAGCACTCTCCATGACAACCGCTTGATCGTGGTACACGTGAGTCATAGAGTGATTGTCAGGATAGCTGCCTCCCTCTGCAACATCTACAGGAACTCTGCAGGAGGAAACGGAGGGCTCTTAAATCTGCTGGAGACCGAGGGCTGCTGGGAGGAGGAGGAGCAGAAGGAGGCCCAGGCCAGACGGCGGAGGGGAGCGCAGGACGCCTCTGGAATGCATGGAGGAGGTCCTGATGTAAGACTCCAGGAAGGCAGAGAGGGGGACGTGGGAGACCAGAGTGGGGCTGGCATAGTTGATGAGGGACTCGATCTTCTCCGCCTCTTTACCGCACGCTTCCACCTGGAAGACAGACCAGCAGCATGCTGAGTCAGCTGGGCGTCCACAGACGTTAAGTCAAAAACATCACTAGTTCGAATAAATGCAACACTTCACATGCAAGCAAGGTGGATGTCATGTCTGGTTATGGTAACATTCATTAAAACTGATGAGACACTCACTCTGATCCATGTGATTTACACATGATTTGATCTAAACTATGGGTGTAAAGCACGTGTCAAAGTCAAGGCCCGGGGGCCGGATCCGGCCCTCCAGATCATCTGATATTTGTGACATCCCAATTTTAAATTTAGAATACATATTTTATGAAGAGTAAAATATTGAAAGTCATTTAAGATTTAGGGTGATGTATTCTGGAATAATATTCCTGCCTGTTTTTATTCATATTTATGTAAAAAAAGTTAGGTTTTAAAAGTTTTAACAACATTTTGGCCCACGACCCACTGTACTGACTGTTTTGGGTTTAACACTCCTGATCTAAACTATGGCTTTAATGGATCACAAAACTCTCGGTTTGGATCGTGTCGTGGTTTTAGGGTCATGGTTCAGAACCTTTTCTTAGATCAGGAAAAGTAAAAAAAATAAATAAAAAAAACAGGAAAAAACAAGAAGATGAAAGCCTAAAAAAGCTTTAAAACATATGTTTGAGAAAACATTTGTAAAGTACTTCAAAGCATAAATACACACCCCGACATTTTTAACTTTGAACGAAAACAAAAATGTCAAAACATGTAGTTTCTGGTTTCATTCATGTGTCAGGAGACCAAATCTACAAAAACTGAGAGAAAATAATGATTCATATTCAATTCTCCCACGCCTAAAAAGGAAGTCGACACACATTTGATTCTAATCCAAATCTAGAGCCTACTCATCAGTACATCTTGGGTTCTGGTTTGTCTGTTTTCTGGGTTCATGTTCTGGTTTCAGGTTTTGTTTCCTCTGTCAGTCACAGCAGGTTCAGGTTTCTGTCCGTTCACAGTTCAGTCAATGATCCTCAGAGTATTTAAGAGCCTGCTTTTAGCTAAGCTTTTTGTTTCATGGCTCTGTCACACTTCAAGTTCATTTATGAAGCTAATGCATTCAGTTTGCTGACACTTCTTTGTTCTCCTGACTACAAAACACATAATCATTTCATTTTATTGTTTATTCACCCATTTCAAAGTGATAAAATAAAAATAAGCACCTTAAATGGAACTAGAGAAGTTGCATTACCTGGGATGATGCTAGTGTGAATAATTTTGCTAAATCTGGTTGCTGAAAATGCTGAAGCAATTGACTCTGATTGTTGAAGGGATTTGCTGAAAATGAAAAATGTGCTAAAAGAATTGAAATTTTGCTAAAGAACTATGAAAGACCACTAAAGTAGGCCTAAATTTCTGAAAAATTGTTAGTAAGTTTGCTTAAAAATCCTCCATACATGAGAATTTTCCAAAAACATGTAGTGTGTTGCTTAAATATGAGCTAAGCTCTAAATTAGCCCCAAAAACCTTGGTTGATGCCAAATTAGCCTGAAAAGCTAGCACATATCTAAAATTCTAGCTCAACTCTAAAAAAGCCTGAGAATTCTCAGTAAAATGTGTTTAAAACGTTAGTCTGTTGCTAAAATATTAGCTAAACTCAAAGTAGCCTAACAGACCTCAGTAGATAACAAATTAGCCAAAAACGTTAGCATGTTCCTAGCTAATCTCAAAAGTAGCCTAACAACCTTAATAGATAACAAAGTAGCCAAGAGACATCGGGAAGTAGTAAAATATTAGATAAAATTAGCATAAAAAACCCTCAGTAGATGCTAAATTACCAAAACGAGCTAGCATGATGCTCATATAACAGCTCACTCCCAAAGTATTTGGGAGTGAGCTTCGTAAATGACTGTCAACAATGGTTAGAAGGGGAAAAAGTTTTTGAAGAATTTAACAATTCATTTATTTCCAATGGGGCATATTTTGCTCAATATTTCAAAAACGATAAATTTATGAATACCAAAGATATGAGCAGTAAACAAGCTGGACGTTCTAATACAGAGATCGCTAAAAAGGTTGAAAGTGTTCATGTCCAGAGAAACGTACAGAGAGGAATCTCTATAGTGTGAATGCTTACTAAGCAATCACACAAGTATTACAATGAAAGTTTGAATGAAGCTGAACAATTTATCGATTCTTTTTCCAGTTTGGTCCAAACTCTCATTTTTTCCAGCAGTATTTTTTTTACAAAAACCCTGAAAAGAATCAATAAACTCATCTCATGAATCTGCAGTCTTGTCAGAAAAGCATCGACCGTCATGAAGAAGTTCACAGACTTTCTGTTCAAACTCAAATGTGTTCAGAAAACAGATGAAGAATAAATGAAAAAACCTTGAGAAAGAATGATGCTGTTGCCAGGTAACGCTGACGGACGAGCAGTGGAAGTTCATCCCAGCACAGAAACTCTTCACTGCAGAGTTTTCACTGGTTTTTATTCAGAAATGACTTTCTTTGTCTACATAAATGAACTTTTTAATTGCCTCTGAAACTCTATTGTCTGAATTTCAGACCGCTGAACAAGAAGTCAATAACAGACGAGGACACAGGAACGTTTTCTAATTTCCATCAGTCATCTTCTGCTGATCCTCCCAGTCCTGCATGCACTGTTATATGTGAGGTTATCAGAAAGACGATTGGAAGCAGATGTTTGATGTTTGATCACCTGAACAAAGCCGGGTGTGAGGGTGTGAGGGGGGAGCTGCCTGAGTGAAAAAAGCATGTTCTTTTCTACCAGCTAAAAGCTCAGAAAAACAGCCTGGCTTTAATGACCTTCAAGAGGAACAATCATCCGGACTCGTCCACAGAAGGCTGGAACATTTTAATGAAGGCCTGTTATGTGTCTGAAGCGCAGCGCGGTGCCGGTACAGTCAGCCGGTTCAGAGTCAGGATGAGAGCGAATGCTGGATCCGGCGCTGCAGGGGCGGGTCTCCAACCAGAGCGAGAAGCTGGAAGAACGTCTGAGACGTGATGTTTGTGTTCATCGCTGATGTCAGCAGAGCGGCGCTCTCAGGTCGGCGTGTTTCTGGCTTCGGTCAAGAGGATGGAAAGAGCGGCAGATGGAGGAGAAACATCTGTTCCATCCTAATGTAATGTTCCCACAGGCCGCTCTGAATCAGCTGTGGCGGTGCAGCAGCCTCTCCTCACAGAGGAAGAGCGTCTTCCTCTGTGAGGAACACACAAGTCCTCCTCTGAAGAAGACATGTTCAGACAGTTCTGCAGGCGTCATCAGGAACGATTCATCTTCAGCAGTAACATGTACTGGGCCTGGAGTGTCCGAGTCCGATTAAGTCTTGACATTTGTGTTTGGATAGGTAACATGTCAGATAACTGAGCAAAATGATGGCAAAAAGATACATTTATTAGAATACATTTCAAGCACTCATTCTTTCTGCTGCACAACACAGCTTAGCTGCTGTTAGGAGACAGTTCTCTTTAAAAAAAATTAATTGCAATCATATGTATACATTTTGCATAAAAAAATTGAATTTACACCAATGTTGGTTATAAAGAAAAAAGTGACCGAAGTCAGAACGATAAAAAATGTCATCTTTGACTTTTTCTCATTCTAAGTTTTAGTAAATCTGCTGCAGCAGGAGGATCAGATTTGATAGGATCTGTTTGTTCTTAGTGGAGATGCAACACAAACTACCTCTCCTCTGCAGGAATTCTGAAGAATCTGTCGTCGTAAATACATGCCCCCCCTCACCGCCCCCTCCACGTGCTAAGGGCAGTCTGTGCATGACCTTCATAAAGTCTGTGCATGACCTTCATAAAGTCTGTGCATGACCTTCATAAAGTCTGTGCATGACCTTCATAAAGTCTGTGTATGACCTTCATAAAGTCTGTGCATGACCTTCATAAAGTCTGTGCATGACCTTCATAAAGTCTATGTATGACCTTCATAAAGTCTGTGTATGACCTTCATAAAGTCTATGTATGACCTTCATAAAGTCTGTGCATGACCTTCATAAAGTCTATGTATGACCTTCATAAAGTCTGTGTATGACCTTCATAAAGTCTGTGTATGACCTTCATAAAGTCTATGTATGACCTTCATAAAGTCTGTGTATGACCTTCATAAAGTCTGTGCATGACCTTCATAAAGTATGACCTTCATAAATTCTGTGCATGACCTTCATAAAGTATGACCTTCATAAATTCTGTGCATGACCTTCATAAAGTATGACCTTCATAAAGTCTGTGCATGACCTTCATAAAGTCTGTGCATGACCTTCATAAAGTCTGTGCATGACCTTCATAAAGTCCTCTGCTGTTGCTGCTTCTCTGAATCGCTACATCTAACCATGTTTGCTGGAGCAGTCTTTTATTTTGAAAGAAGCCCCTACATAATAACTGCACATTTTTTGCTAAAAGTTTGATAATTTCATGGAAAATATTCTCCTTTAAATGACAATCAGAATGGCTTTCAAGATCATTCAACAGCATTAGCATCATTGAAAAGATATTACTACAGAATTAGACAAAAGAAGATCATACACTGGTGTTTTCATAGATCTAAAGAAATCCTTTGACACAATTGATCACAATATTCTGTTTGTCAAACTTCAATCTCATGATATTAGAGGAGTTGCATTACAATATGTGATTGGTTATTTAGACAATTGTCAGCTGTATGTTGAATATACAGGACATTTATCAAAACACTAAAAATACATTGTGGTATTCCACAAGGCTCAGTACTGGGACCGCATTTTCTTTATTTCATTCATGTGTCAAAAATATTTCAACTTGTCCTGTTTGCAGATGACACCAGTTTTCTTGTTCAGGGAAAAACTTGGATGCATTAGTTTCTACTATTGAGCAAGAAATGATTTTACTTCAGAAATGGTTCAGTAGAAACAAACTCAATTTAAACAAAACGTTTATGTTGTTCAATAACAAATAAATCACTTCTTAATTTGAAATGGAATGGTGTTAATATAGAAATAGTTCATGAATTTAGATTTTTGGGGATTATTGTAGATGAAAAATGTAAATGGAAGCAACATATGACAAATTTAAAAAAAAAAAAAGTCAAAATCTTGTATTTTTTAACAAAGCTAAATTTTTGTCAAATTACAAAGCAAAGTATATCTTGTATTTCTCCTCGATTTTACCATATTTTTCATATTGTTTGCAAGTCTGGTGTAATTCTCATGAATCAAACGCAGACCTTTAATAATTTTATACAAAAAAAAACATAATTAATAATTTATATGACTCCTCACAATGAGCACTCCTCTAAGCTACTTTTCAAGTCAAGAATACTGAAATTTAAAGATTTAGGTTCAAATCAAATCAAACTTATTTATAAAAGTGCTTCTCATATTGTGAGCAACTTGAAGCGCTTTACATTTAAAACCAAAACATACACGGTAAAAGACCCCCCCCCCTCCCATACCCCATGACCCCATGACCCCACACACAATAGATACTTAAAAAGAAATAAGAAAAACGTCTAAAATAAACTTAAGTCTTGGCTCTGCTGTGAGGAAACAGTATCAGGGATTCTATCACAGCAGGAGCCGGCCTGGCCAGAGGAACGGGACGGTGCCCACCCAAACCGGGACAGACCGCTAATGCTTGAGGCCAAACATGTTATGTTGCCATGTAGTTTACAATATCTTTGTTGTAATTGAAGGAAATAGCCGTAGAAATGATGACTTTAAAGTACCTAAAGTAAAAACTACATTTAAATAAATCACTATTTCCTTTGCTGGGGTTTAAAAATGGAATTGATAATAATAATAATAATAATACATTTTATTTAAAGCGCCTTTCATGTCACCCAAGGACACTGTACATGATAAAACAGAATAAATAGACATAAAAACAGAGCACAATAAAATTATATAAAAAAAATAAATAAATAAGTCACCAAGAATACACAGAAAATCAAAGTGAGAAGGCAGATTTAAACAGGTGAGTTTTTAGATGGGATTTGAAAATTGGTAGGGAGACAATTCCTTGGATAATGACCTGAAAACGTGTTTGAGTATTGTTGTTTTACATTTAAATGTAAAAACAAAATGATTGATGTAAATATTGTGTTTCTGTTTGTATTATTGGTATTATTACGGGTTTTCATTGTGTGTTTGGTTTGATTCTATCCACTCATTTAGTCGTCAGTTTGTATCATATGGTATAATAAGGATTTATAAGACTTCCTACTCCTGTTCCTCTAAGTAGATTGTGTGTACGATCTAACTGAAGAAGAACAAATAAATAATACAAAAATAAGACATCTCAGGGGTCTCAGCGTCTGTGAGCTGAGGGAGCTTCGCTCTGCCCCCTCTGAGGTGTGTGTGCGTGTCGGGGGGGGGTTACCTGCAGAGGTGTTGGCTGCTGGTCCACGGGCACGATGAGGACCACCAGCTGGTGGTCGATGCTCAGGTATCCAAAGACGTCACACTGCGGCACAGACACGTGCAGGCGCAGGATCTGCAGGACGTCGTGGACCGTCACCGGCTGGTTCTTGTTCACCTGCACACAGACGGAGTTTTGGTGATAGAGGGATAAAGGGATACATAAACCCCTCCTCCCCGACCTTTGGGAGTGTCAGCTGTACCTCTGAGAAACAGTTCATCTTCTCCTTGTTCCAGTGAATCTGCAGCATGCTGGCACAGATGGGACAGCAGGCTCCTGAAAGCAGCAGTCAGAGGTCAGAGTTCACCCTCCCCGGGAGTTCGGCTGCTGTGGGGGCAGTTTCACTCACCGGGGGGCGTGATGGGATAGCAGCCTGGAGTGGACACGGGCGGACAGGAGACCAAACTGCAGGCGGAGTCATGGATCACCTCGGGCACGACGCCGACTGCACGACACGGCCCCTCGTAGTCCACGGCCACGCGGTCAGAGAAGGCGTGGCACGGCGTGTTGTAGGTCTCACCGTTGTGGCCGCAAACTTCCTGCTGCTTCCTGCAGGCCTCCTAACAACACAAGATACGTTATGCTGAAGCTGAAGGGACACATCAGTTTTCATGGTTTTTTAATGTATTTATTGTATTATTATGGCTGTTTTATTTTATAAAAACTTTCAAATATGATTAAAATCACATTGAACTAAAAAGTCTTAAAAAACATTTTTCATGTTGATCTGAAGTCTCTGTTTCCAAAATCTCCTCTGAGGGGGCGTGGCTGTTGGAGCTCCACCCCTGACCCCCCCTGTCTGATTATGATAGCTTTGTGTCTCACTAGCTGCTCCTTAAAAACATCCATCATTATCGGTAATGTCCAGCTGTATGGTTCTGATCCGGATGTCAGCTGGACGAGGAAGTGAAGATCTTCATGGACAGAACTTCCTCCAAAATCCTGATTCTTTCTCCTTCCAGTTCACCAAAGACTCTTTTAGCTCATTCTCCAATGTTTATTGACTGTGATCAATACATTCAATCATTGGTTTCTCAGAGTTCTTGATAAAATAATCAAAGCTAACATCAAAATGCTCTTTCATTGATTTACAATCCTTTCCAACTGCGGTCAAATGAGCCGCCGTTCACATTTCCGTGGTCACATCAAGAAGCTCCGTGGAGTCTGGTGGAGATTTTCCAGTGTTCTCAGTTCTGCTACCGTAAGTATTGGATGAAACTCACACCAAAAATCCAGTGATGCTGATTTGACCACAGAAATGTGAACGGCGGCTCATTTGACTGCAGTCAATGTGAAGATACCATCTTCTCTTCTCCAGAACCTGAACTAGACACTAGGAACAGATGAGGGTTTAGTGCCATTTTTGCTGCAGCGCTCACACCTGACCCACCTGACAGTGGCCGACGTATGCCAGCGTGTTGTCGGTCTGCTGCAGGTGGCACATGCTGGGGTGCATGAGGTGGTGTGTGTCGCAGACAGGCTGCAGTCTGTCATAGTTACAGGATGCAGGCCGTCCCACACACTCGAACTGCACACAGTCTGAGGAGTCACTCAGACACACACGGTGCTTCGGAACACACCTGTTCACACAAACCCAGTCAGCTTTAACTGTTTGAAACATTAAAGTACTTGGATTTAGTGTAACTAATGTGGTGTTGACCCCTCCCCTCCATGTGGGGTGGGCAGGGGAACCCACCTCTGTTTCCTGGGGCAGCTCCTGCCGCTGCAGGGGTCGCTCAGGTGACACTGGCCAAACACAAACTGGTGGTCTTGGAAGCCCATGCAGCGGGCCACACAGGCGCTGGGGTAGGTGCGGCCGTTGGCGGCGCACACCGGGATGAAGTGGTCAGCACAGCTGCAGGGAAGGTCTGGGGGGCACAGTGAAAGAGTGAAGGGGGAGCGCCAGTGGTCAAACCTGGATCTGGACCACGACTGTCTATGAAAAATGCATCCATTTACTTTGATCGCTGCAGTTTAATCTAAACAGATCTGTTCTTGGAAAATACAATATAAATGTATCAAATCCAAAAATGACTGATACTGTTTGTGTGTTACAAACAGCTATTATAGTACTATTCTGGGTGTCGGAATAGACGGTATTTCTCTGAAACAATCTAGCTCCACAGTCAACTGTTGCAGAGGCTATTGTGGTCGAGCGTTCAGCACACATCAGAGGTCAGAGTGCAACCTGAACTGGAGGAAGGGCTCTTCTTACTGTTTTGGCCTTCGGCGACGAGGGGCGACTCGATGTTCTCGCAGCGCATCTCCATGCAGTTCTCCAGACGGCCACTAGCCCCACAGCTGCACACCTCATAGCAGCCAGGCAGACTGGTCGGCACCTGGACCCGAAAATTCCGCGGCACCAGAAACTCAGAGGCTTCACCCAGTTTACAGCCTGAGGAGAGGCAGACGTCAGACTCTGTAGACGTCAGGGTCTGCAGATGTCAAACTCTGCAGACGTCGGACTCTGCAGACGCCAGGGCTCTGCAGACGTCAGGGTCTGCAGACGGCGGACTCTGCAGACGCCGGGCTCTGCAGACGCCGGACTCTGCAGACGCCGGGCTCTGCAGACGCCGGACTCTGCAGACGCCGGGCTCTGCAGACGCCGGACTCTGCAGACGTCGGACTCTGCAGTCGTCAGGGTCTGCAGACGTCAGGGTCTGCAGACGTCAGGGTCTGCAGACGTCAGGGTCTGCAGACGTCGGACTCTGCAGACGTCAGGGTCTGCAGACGTCAGGGTCTGCAGACGTCGGACTCTGCAGATGTCAGGGTCTGCAGACGTCAGACTCTGCAGATGTCAGGGTCTGCAGACGTCAGACTCTGCAGATGTCAGGGTCTGCAGACGTCAGACTCTGCAGACGTCAGACTCTGCAGACGTCAGACTCTGCAGACGTCAGGGTCTGCAGATGTCAGGGTCTGCAGACGTCGGGCTTTGCAGACGCCAGGATCTGCAGACATCAAGCAGAGGAGGCTGTGGATGTCGAGTCTTTGGTCTCCTCCAGCTCCTGCCTGACTCGATAGGCTTTGTCTTCCAAAGGACATGGAATCAACTCAGTCATTCAATCATTTTGCTTTTCTTTCTGTTTATTTTGGCAGATGACGATTGATAAATGATAGGTTGAAAACCTTAAAAGAAAGAAGTTGATATCTCAATCAAACATTTCAGCAAACTCAGCATGTCAAACAAATGTCAAAATACTCTTAGGTTTAACTCAGGACTAACAAGCAAAGCAATCAGCATAAAACAACAAATTATTATAGTCCATAAATCCATTTAGTCCATACCGGTTGTGTCTTTGGTTCGTATTCTGGAGCTGGAGTGGAATCAGATCAAACAGAGATGCAGGTGTGAAAGCTCTTTTCAGTGGTGAATGAGGTGAGGTGGGTGTTTGTTTTTTCATGGGGATGTCCGGCCCGGGAGGAGTTAACATGTTTGGCCCGGGTGGAGATAATCTCTGATTGAACGTAACAGTGGATGCATCAGCATCAGGGTTCCCTCCTACCTGGGACGCACAGGAACGGCTCACAGTCGTCCTCGTCAAGGCAGCCCATCCGGTTCACCTGGCACAGGTAGTTGCTAGGACACGGGTTGGGGTTGCATGTATGGATGACTTCCTGATGAACAGTGCTGCCAATGGAACTAGGAGCTGAAAGGTGGAGAAGCGCCATCAGTGCGTCTGGTGTGAAAAGAGTCTGCTGAGGAATCACACCGACAAACAGCTCAGCCAAGTTAACGCTGGCAGGATAAATCTGATCCCACCTGAGGGTTAAACTAGATCAGGGGTGTCAAACTCATTTCGGTTCAGGGGCCACATTCAACCCTGTCTGATCTTAAGTGGGCCGGACCAGTAACATCATAGAAATAACCTATGGTTACTTATCTGTAGCTTTGTCTTTTTTTTTTTTTTTCTCAGATGGAATAAAATGTGTCAAACAACCTAATCAACGAGGCTAATCACTTATTATGACATTGCTTGTTATAATTATTTCTTGGTCTCTTGTCATGATGGTATTTCTTTTCCTTTACTCCCCCTAGTGGTGGAATTGCACATTGCGGTAATTTCTTTAAAGAACCAGAACTCGCCACAGGAATGGGCTACAAACTTGTTTTGTTTCCCCCAACATTCTTAATTTTTTTCTCTTCATGATTGGAGATTAAACCCTCAAACAGGCCGTATGTTTGACACCACAGCCAGAGATCATTATAACTGATCTCTCAGCCTCCAGAATCGTTGTGTTGCTTAATGATACCAGTGCACAATAACATCGGGCCATTAATAACGCTAAAAAAAAAAATGATCTCGGGGGCCGAACCCGGCCCCCGGGCCTTGACTTTGACACGTGTGAAGTAGATCAACCTCTGCAGGGTTTTGACCTTTTGATCATCAGCAGGTCAGTCTGAACATTTACAGCAGACCGATTCACACCTATTTGAGGTTCATCAGTCTGTCCCAGTTCTAGGTTATGGTGACAGCACAGCTTCATCCAGGAACACGACTGCAGACGTCAGCAGGCCTCCCTCTAAACTACAGATTTAGTTTGTGAAACCGCCACACCACCAGACCATGCAGATGTTTGGAGAAACGTTGAGCTGCAGCGCCCTCTGCTGGAGACAGTCTGCTAATACTTTACTGAGGAGTGGAGGTCACAGAAGAGTTTCAGAGACTCACTGAGGTATTTGTGGAGGGGGATGCAGCGCTCGGGGTCATCGATGGGGGAGAGCAGGTCACAGATCCTCTCTGCTGTCTGGCCCTCGTGGAAACGCTGGCTGTCCCCACACTGGGTCAGGATGGACACGCAGTCTGACCTGAGCGGGACAGGAGACGTGAAGAACCGCAACAGATGAACTCTGACCTGAGCACCCAGCAGGAACCCTCACAGCAGCACCCCTGACCTGGATTTGTGTCTCCCAGGTACTTACTTGCATATGAGGCTGCCTCTGGACTTGCTGTGGCAGGGTTTGATCTGCAGGGAGCAGGCCACGGCCTTCCACATGTTCGGCAGACACTTCCGGATGTCCAGCACGGGGATGTTCATGAACGGCATCTTGATGGTGCCGTTGGACCACAGCTTGATGTCGTTCATGGCTCCCTGGTCGGATTGGATGTTGCAGCTGCGGAACAGCTCTGTGGGCCTGCAGAAGAACACTGGTGTTGATGTCTGCATTTTGATGTTGGTTTGAATCATTTATGTATTCTATTGTTTTGTGTAATCTTACCTTTGGCTGAGACTAATGGGGATCCTTAACCCTTTAACACCTGAGACGTCATCAGTGACGCTTAAACACTAAATCTTTAACACACTATAACTTTTCAACCGTTAACAGGATAATTCCAGTAGATTGTGAAGGACAAAAATTCTGGAGTTCCGGTGTTAAAGGGTTAATTCAGGAGTGTCAAACTCAATCGCACAAGGGGCCAAAATCCAAAACACACCTTAGGTCACGGGCCGAACAGGATAAACATTTAATGAACACACAAAAATTAAAATTTTAAAACTTTCAAACCGTAACTTCTTGACATTATTATGAACTAGATTAACTGTTATAATCCTAGTGTGAATGCTGTAAGCTGAATTTGGCCACTGAAGATGCTAGTGCTGATAGTTGAAGATGCTGAAATTGATAGTTAAAAAGCCTGAAGCTGATAGCTAAAAACACTGAAGTTAATAGCTGAAATCAGTGAAGGTAAAAGCTGAAAAAGCTAAAGCTGATAACCAGCTAAAATATTAGCTAAATGCCAAATTAGTCTAAAAAATAAAAAAAATTAAGTTGACCAAAACAGCTAGCATGTAGCTGAAATATTAGCTAAACAACAAAATAATCTAAAATATCGTAGTAAATGCCAAAATAGTCCAAAAAGTTAGCAGAATGACAATTTTTAAAACTTTCAAACTATAACTTTTTAATATAATTATGAATAATAAAAAGGTAGGAATATTATTCCAGAATAAATCAACTTAAACCTTAAATAACTTTCAATATTTTACTCTCCATTAAAATATATTTTGTGAAAAAATTATACAAGTTAGAAATGAGCACAAGATAACATCGGGTCATTAATAACAATAAAATAAAAGTATCTGGAGGGCCGGATAGAATGATCTGGAGGGCCGCGGGTCCGGCCCTAAACTGTCCTTTGATTGGGCTGCTCAGAAAGTTATTGGAGTTTTGGAAGATTTGTTGTTCTTTGTATTTCAGATCATTCAAACACCAAATAAATTCAGCATCTCTCTATGTTTGTGTTTTTACATCAAATCTTGGGTCCAAATGGCTCTAAAATGGAAACAAAAGCAACAGATTGAAATGAAAACTCAAAATTTTATATATATATATATATATATATATATATATATATATAAACATTTTAAATCCAAGTTAAAGCATATTTTAGTCCAGATTTGATGTTTTTTCTATTCTCATAAGGGGGATTATCAAATCAGCCCATGCATCTGTTCCTGGTTCGGTCCTTCTTTCAAATTTTAGAACCCTTTGTGGCCCACGAGTTGAAAAGTTTACCCGACCCTGATGCAGACGGACAAAGGTTCAGGTCCTCATGAGGAATGAGGAGCTGGGTTTTCTGGGAATGCTAGAGGTAGGGAGGTGTCGTAGAGAGCAGCTGCCGTCACGTCCACACACAGCTGTGGGGGCTGACCTGTTGTTGAAGTTGGTGCAGTAGGTGAGGTCCTTGCAGCCCAGCTGGCACGGCTCACGGACGTCGGACAGGCAGCTGATGAGCTCCGTCTCCGCCGGCTTGTACTCGCAGAACTGCTCAAAGTCCTGCCACGTCTGGCTGTCCCAGTGCAGGCTGATCTTCTGGCACATGTCCCTGTCAGAGTACAGTTAGGTTTAGGTGGGGAGGGGGGCAGGAGAACGGACCACAGCCACTGCCCCCTCCCACCCTACCTGCAGAGGGAGCTGTTGGCCTTGGAGCAGCAGTGCAGCTTGGCGCCGTCCATCTTGGCGGGATGGGGGGTCTCCTCCTCAGGAGGCAGAGGGGGGAGGGCGCTACCCAGAAAGCACTGCCACATGGGGTCCTGAGGGAGGGGCGAGCCGCACTCGTTGATCAGGCCGTCTATGATCTCCTGCTCCGTTTTCATGGTGCTGAGGATCCGCTGGCATGCCAGCTGACAGTGGGCGGCCTCGGCCCGCTCACAGCAGTACAGGTCTACGGGTCACACGTGGATGAGGTGAAAAAGCTTGTTAGTGTGGGGAGGGGGGGGGAGGGGGTCTTTAGAGCTCAAACTGTTCATTTTAAGTTCTGTGCCTTTTTGTTGGGCAGGACCATGAACCCGAGGACGGACCCAAAACTCACTTTCCCCGCCAGCAAGTCCAAGTGGGCCATGTGGTTTAAAATGGCAGAAAATGTGGTCCTGGATGGGTTTGTCTGCTGTTCCTGTGGTGGCCCCACCTGTGTTTGCCCACATTGGCTTAAGTGGACACTCAGTGGGTTAGCTCGTTATGCTAGCCAGCCACCTGCTGGACAGCACAGCGAGCTAGTGAGCTCCATTGTAGCGAGCTAGCACGCTCTGCTGTAGCATGGTAACAAGCTCCGTTGTAGTGAGCTAACCCACTGAGTGCCCACTTAAGCCAATGTGGGCAAACACAGGTGGGGCCACCACCGGGACATTCGGGGCCCCACCTTTACTGGCCACTTTTAAACCATGTGGGATCACTTAGGGCTGTAACGAGTATCCAGGTACTCGGGTATTCGTGATCTGCTCCCAAAATTTGAATACGGATATTCGCGACGTCCAAGATCGCTGATTTGCGATCTTTATAAATGTAGTAAATTGCATTAAAATATGATCATAATATCATCTGGGGACGATGTATTTTTGCTCTGAAATGCAGATTAATGTAGGATTTTAAGTTTACGAACTAAAACAAAGAACCGCCTTACTTCCACCGGAAGTAAACACATCTTCTTGACGATGAAGCTTCCGGTTTTCAAAGTGAAACTAGCGAGAGCTTTTTTCCGTTCAAAAACTGAGACTGAAGTTCTGCTCACATACATAACTTCTGAAACAATGAATTAGCTTTAACATCGGAGCTTTAGCGCCAGTGCTCACATTACTTTGATTATGATAACTCTTCAACATTTGACGTAATTAATG
The DNA here is from genome assembly GCF_002922805.2 of Oryzias melastigma. NCBI lineage: Eukaryota > Metazoa > Chordata > Actinopteri > Beloniformes > Adrianichthyidae > Oryzias > Oryzias melastigma. Next base: position 25,211,614 of record NC_050531.1, on the reverse strand, counting down.
AAACTCCAGCTTATTCTGAAGAAACAGCCTCGAGCTGCTGAAAGGTGGATGTAATCAACGTGAATCAGCTGATTCTGCAGCGAAAAAAAATAAAATCTTTTTTTCATATGAGCTCTGCACCACTATGTGATGATTAGAACGTAAAATATTGAAGGACTTTGAGGATAGAAAACTGTGGAGAACATTTTCAGATTCTGTTGTTAAATGATCCAAAACGACAGTGATTTTATCCTTTTTATGTTGTTTTACTGCTGAACCAGATGATTGACAAAAAAAAGTTTAAAATGACAAACAAAATTTCTTTTTATCTGAATCTTTGTGTTTTTTAATCAGATCAGTTTTGTTCATTTTGATCTTCTGTTCTAAATACATGTATAAATGATGATTAAATACAAATAATTTCAATTTTCCTCCATCCAGTAAATAGACATACACATGGCAATAAATTAAAAAGTAACTAATCGTGGTTCGATTCGTGAATCGAATCGGATCACCACCTAAGCCACGATCCACAGCCCTAGGGCCACTTGGCTTTGCTGGTTGGACCCCCCCTCAGAGCTGCCGTGTTGACCTACTGTCTGTGGGGCTGTGATCAGGGTAGGACTCGGTGAAGTTTACGACGCAGTCGACCAGCTTCTGGCTGTGGCTCTGGCAGTAGCCTGTGACGGCCTGGATCTGGGACTGGGAGGGGGTGGAGTCCATGCTGAAGATGGCCTCGCAGTACTGCCTGCAGATGGTGTGGCGACCCGCGGAGAGACAGCACGATGAGCCCTCTGCACACAGACACACAGCGTTCAACACAAACCAACACCACAAAGACAGTTCCTGCCGTTCAGCAGCTCACAGAGCCTCCAGGAAACCCCGCCCTCACCACCCCACCCCTCTGCCTGCCTCTGAGGGTCCACTTACTCTCATTTTTGGTGATGCAGCTGTAGAGGGAGTTCTGCAGAGAGAAGACAGGCTTCAGCGTCTACAGAGCCTGCATGAGTCAGGGGGTGTGGTCGGCCATCACTTACCTCTGTCAGCTTCTTACACACCTCCGTGATGTCCTTCCTGGACGATGCCTGTAGGGAAACGTGCACACAGGCTTAGCTGGAGGAAACAGCACAGAGCGAAGCTGAAGAACAGCTGCTTGGTTCTCACATATTTGCATTCATTGAGACATTCAGTCGAGATGGCTAATTCACAGCAACCAATCCCCACCCACCCGGCAGACTTCCTGGACACTCCTGCAGACAAAAACAAGAAAATAATCAGCGTTTCTTTCCTGGACAGACGCTCCACCACAGGAGTTCTGAACCAACAAGCATACTGATCAAATCCGACATCCTGAGATGACATCAGACAGAGTTTCTGTCAACTCCTGGCTGAACTTTATAGGGTTTTAGTCAAGACCTTGATGCTGAACTTAGATGAACGATGTCATGATTTGACCAGCAGGGGGAGCTTTGAATGAAGAATGTAGAAGTCGACATTTACGGAGAGGTCAAGGTAAAAACAGCAACCTTCTTTTGAACCATATTCCTGCAAACGTTATTTATAGATGGAAACATTTGTTTAGATCATATCATATTTAGCCCTAATATCATCATTCTACTCGGTTACTAATTTCATTGACATACTTTGTAAATCTTGAAAATGGTCACGTTCAAGGTCAGGGGTCTGCAACACTTAAAGAGCCGTTTACTGACCGACTACAATCCAGAAGGAGCCACAGTCTGACTTTATCCTTCAGAAGATAAGATGCTCATATTTTTTGCAGCTAATATGATAAATATACCTTTTTGGCAACATAAACAAAAGCTTTGTTTAAAAATATTTTTTAAATATGAAATTGTTTATAACTTATGACTAAAGTTTGCATGAGATCCTTTCAAATTAAGACATCCTGTACCATATTTGATCATTCCAGTGTTGTAGGTGATGTCGTGTCAGGGGTCAAAGAGCCACATGTGGCTCCAGAGCTGCAGATTGCAGACCCCTGGACCAGGTTTCCAGGTTATTCCTGCTTGGCTTTAGTTTGCCTACTTAACACTTTGTTTAGCTGTTCTAATATTTCTATAGTTTCTTTAACGTATTCAGCATTTCTATTGTTGGTTCAAATTTTAAATTTCTTTGTTTTCTTGCTTTTGTTTATAATATTTAGAAATTAGCAGCCACATCTTCAGTGATCAGATGTCTGCATATGCAGCGGTAAATGTTGATAGTTTTGACTCCTTCCACGTAAGCTACAGGAATCAGAAAGATTCAAATAGAAAAACAATCATTCTTCTGTTATTGAGTAGGAAACACTGACATGCTGCACACACTGGGTTTACCTGGGAGAGACGAGTTGATGCAAACCCAGAGCTCACTCTGGAACACAGACAGGAAAAGTGAACGTCAGGGATTGATTAAGACACATTGGAAAATAATAGACAGGTTTACCTTTTCAGAAAGAAAGCAGACTAAACAATATTTTTCTTCAAAAAGTTATCATAGAGGTGGGATTATATAAGTTTGCTTCTTTCCACTCCTTTTCAAACAATCAATCAAACTCGACTGACTTTAGTTAATAATTAATATATTTAATGAATCAAATGTGACATAAGTGTGTCTTTGTTTTTTAGTTTTCTATTTTCTAATCAATTCCTTTCATTATTTCTGTGCTGAGTTTGAAACATGTCTGTTTTGTCCCGTAGTTTTCACAATCTATGCTTGAAATCAATCAATCGATCATGTGAAGGAGAAGATTAAACATGAATTTTATTCTGAAAGAGCAGCTGCAGGAAATGTTGAGCTTGATGACCTTAACATGCTCGATAAGAGTTGATATGTGAAAAGTGCAGCAGCTTCACCAAACCAAGGAAAATGGGGATTTTATCATCGATGTTCACCACGTTATCAGCCGATCTGAAGGATTCTGTGTCGTATGAGACTTCTAAAAACATGCCTGAGATGAAACCATCCTCTGTGAACACGCTCAGCTCAGCGCTCTACAAATGCAGAACAAATCTCATTCCTGGATGTGGATTCTGCAGGAAAAAGCAGTAGCTCCGCCCACTCTAAAGTGGCCACTAACCCTCTCGTGGTCGGTCAACCTGCATTGCTGGAGGTGGAAATCTCCAAGCGGTTAATTCACATCCCTGCAGTATTACTTCACACATGAGATGGTGGACGAGTGTGTGTGCACTACAGCTGTATCTACAGAAACTCTCCTCATTTACAGATGCATTACTGGTTCTGACTCACAGGTAGGGTTTAGTTTAAAGCCATTTTCATCTTAAGTTCAAACAAAACTTTGGCTCTGTTGGTTTTTGACTCACGTCTTCATTTTTAAAACAGATTCACTTTTAGAAAGTTTAAAGTAACAGTTACAGTATGTCACTGCTCTGTAGAAAACAATACAACGGTTTTGCAAATAAAAAAATAATCTCTACATTTGAATGAATGGAGTCATGGGCTTGTAATCATGATCATATCTTTAACCTTCCTTTAACACACGCTTTAATTATCATGTGAACATAATAAAACTGTACATTGAGTGCTCTATTTACTCTTATTGAAAACTGTGATGCTGAAACAGAGAAAACTCCCCACTGAGGGACACAGAGTTCTCTTATCTTACTTTGGTTTGGGTTCGGTAAGTGTTTGTCATTCCTTCTGTAATTGATTTGAATGTGTGGTTTTTGTCATCAGTCTCTGTGTGACTCTAACATTCTGGGAGGAAGCTGAAAACCACATGGAGAAAGCTTTAAGCTGCTGCCTGGACTCTCAGCTGACTGGAAATTAAAAAACAAACTCTCCAAAAAGTCAAATATTTCTGAAAAGTTTCCAAAAATACCCAAGTCCCCCATTTAAGTAGACTCATCAAAAACATAACAAATCAGACTAAAGCGGCTGAGAAAACCTGAACGGTAACACGTGAGGGTGCAGGCCGTCCTGAGTCGGGGAGTGGGTGTCAAAAGCCTGGGCTGGAGTTATGGGGACGGCATCTGTCATGTGATGACATACGAGGTGGGGAGCAGAAAAACAGCAGTTATGTTGATTCATAAAGTTACCAAAAAGTGGTTTTGTTGACGGGAAAGCTGCGAGGAAAGTGTGAGAAGCTGCAGAGCAAACAAACAACATTCCGACTTTTGGAGCGTGAATCCACTGACGGTCCCAGAGGGTTTGGGGAGGAACGCTGCGGGATTAATCATCACAAACAAGTCTGTCTGTGCTTCCTGACATGGACACACTCCCTTCTAGACAGACTTCAGAACAAAGCTGCTGCTGTGTTTACATGCGCTTAACTAGGAAAGGATGCTGAGGATCCAGTTTCTCTCTTCTGCTTAAGATCATCCGTTTTTGTTCTCCTTGTAAGGCTGAAACCAGGTTCTCCATCAGCTCCACACAGAGGGTGTGCACATAAAAGAACAGATTTACAACAGAGTAACAGACGGCTTAAAGGGAGTGGACCGACATGTAAACACCTCCACAGAGGAACCCCTCCAGCTTTGATAAGAAACAGAGAAAGGGCAGAGCTCCCTTTGGTAAAGCCTCAGACACAACTGCTGCTCCGGGTCAGTGTGGGCCGGCAGTGGGGGAAAAATGGTCAACCGTAGGGGGGCATACAGGTGACCCGCACGGAATATCAAGGATGCTTCGGGTGACAGGTGGTGGTGAACACTTACACAACATGTTAGGGTGAGTCGCGTTAGGTCAGAGGTCAGCAACCTTTAACAGTAAAAGAACCGTCTGGGCTCGTTTTCTACTGATCCAAACCTAGAAGGAGCTGCTTTGTCTTACTTTAGCCTTTAAGAAATTTGGATCTGAATGCATGATCTTCTTTTTTTAACAATACATATGAATTATGTCAAATTTTTGGCACAAACAAAAGCAAAAATCTAAAAAGAACCTAGTATCTCTCAAAATGTGATATTTTTGTTTTTACTTCTTTTCAAAATAAAAGATGCTCTGTTCCAAACAGGATCATCTCAGTGCAGCTCTGGACGGCTGTTGACCAATGTTGTGCAGCATAAGATAATATGTGCTTTTAACTCATAAAAGATCAAACTTTTTACCAAAGTTTTTCTTTGCATATAAAATCTGTTCATTCTGGAGGTAGAGTTGATCAAACAAGACGTCTTCAGGTCACCAGGATGTAAAAACCTATATAGTTTATCATCTATGTGAACCTCAGACATCAGTTTATACATTTAACTCATCTAAATTAAATAAATGATAATTAAGTAATCCTTACTTAAAATAAATTACTATTTTACTTTTCTTTTATTTATTTTTGTTCTTTTTCTCCTCTTTGTCCTCATCAGTCTTACACTGCTGGGTTTAGTTATTTTAGTTTGGGGTTTGTAGTCTTAGTTTTCAGGCTTTGTTTATTTGTTTTCTTTAGGTAGTTTTGGTTAGACAGACATTATCAGGAGCTGCTGACTCTGACGGTCGACATGTCTGGATCAGCAGTCTCCATGACTTATTCTATGTTTGGTCAAGGATCCACCATGGAGAGAAAAAAGAGACACATGTGGATCTGGTTGCAGACTCCTGATCTAAGAAGAAGCAAGTAGTTAGTAGACCAACACTGAGACACAGAGAGAGGTGTGTGTGTGTGTGTCTGTTTTTGTGTGTGTTGTGATTGTGTTTATTTTCATCTCTACAGTCTGTTTAGATACAAAAACATGATCACATTTGTCAGTCGCGTGTTTTATTGTGAAAAATTGGTTCTGTTTTGAAAATAAACTGGAGTTTCTCATGTATTTTGATGTAACTTCCTGTCAGAATTGACGTGGATCGCTCGCGCCTCGCGCACAAAATATACCAGACACTGAAACGATAAGCTAAGCGGCACGAGCCTTCTGTGGAGGACGGTGGTGCTCCACATCCAGTGAGAACCACACCACAGGTCAACAAGGGCGCCGAATGGAAGCGGCCTCCGTTCCAAGCCGCTTCGCTTCCGTGCCCAGTGTGAACCAGACATAAAGATGAAGTACGTAAAATGCAGGTTTACCTACTTCTCAATCCTACAGGCTCTTAAGTATCACGTGCACACCCCGTGCATGCACCATTGTGCATGGTCAGGAAGAGGCCAGAACTCGCACCTTACTACTGACTGGAGGGCTGCATGTCATGTTAACCTGTTAAAGGTAAAACCTGAGTCTGCCTCATACCTGTTCTCTGATTTAGACTTAGCTAAGGCGGGAGATTCAGATGCCATGACTCCGATCTCAGAAATCGTTTCCTTGTTATTGGTCTTTGTCTCATTGGTGCCACACGGTCTTTTCATTGATGTCTCTTTTCTGTCTCACTGTTGTCTTACTGACGTCATGTTGTCTCTTCACTGACTCTGTTCCCTCCCCACAGAAATCTGGTAGCTGGGTGTGATCAGATATTTGAACACTGAATGGAGTTAAGATCATCAGAGATCCGGCTCTACATGAGAGTCATTTATCGGATTAAATGCAGAGAACCACATACTAAAAGAATTATGTCACTTTTAAACTTCCTGTTACTTTACCCCCCCCCCACCCATCTGTTATTTGTCAAGGGTCTAATGAGGACAAATATATGCAAAGTAAACAAGAAGTATCTGCTGATATCTGTTTGTACTTTGTTAGAAGGTAGCCCAAAGTGGAGCTTTGGTGCACCGTGAACCTCTGCGATGGAGGAGTCATCGACATGATGGAGGTCACTGACTGAGCTCGATGAGGTTCAGACGCAGCAGCAGGTTTAGGAAGCAGCTGACTTCAGAGAGAACACACTTACTTACCATGGACTCTGGACAGAAGCTGGGCAACCTCTGCAGGAAATGCTTCAGATGGGACTCACTCTTGATGGAGGCCAGCTGCAGGAACAGAGCAGAACCACTTTACCATGGCAGACAGGAGCTCTGCAGTCTCACTGCCAGAGAGGCTTCTCTGTGAGTGGACCGCAGTAATCCACGGAGCGTGCTCAGATCCAGGCCTCAGCAGAGGCATCTGTCTAACTGTGTTTACATGCGTACTATCATCTGAATAAATAGCATTTGACACTGAAGGCTAAAACAAATAACACTAGTCATAATCCAAGTGAAGCCATGATGTTTATTATCTGGACTTCCACATCATGAATCAAAGGGATTCATCTGATGAATCACTTTTACATTTAGTTCCAGTGCCCCTTCTGATGCTTCATGGTGAGGTGTTTGAATGAGTGTGTTTATTTCACAGGATATGAGTCATCTGATACAAAACCATCATCTACATGAATGAACTTCACTCACACAGACTGTTACAACACTGTCCAGGTGCCAAAGTACTCTAGAAATATAAAAAGTTGACCAAAATCCCACAAAGCATGATCAGGGTCAGCAGATCAGCAGGACAGTTTCAGACCTGTCAAACAGAGACTGTTAGGATTGAACCACAGAAGCGTGGAAGCGACCTGAAGTGGGTTTTGATAAACCAGGATCTGAACCAAAGAAACCCCTAACAACGTCTGTAAATGAAATCAGCTTGTCTGTATGGGTTCAGGTAACCCAGACTCTTGTAGTAAAAGAGTTCTCAACCCAAACAGAGAGACAGCAGCAAACACCAGAGGAACACTGTCAACAAGGTCATCGAAAACTGCCAAGAACCAAAGCAGCAGGAGACGAATGACTCAAAAACTTGTAGGACACGTTGAGAGCTTGTTCCAAAAATCATCTGGGACTTTTAGGAGTGAGATGGTTGAAACTTTGGAATCAGAACCAAAACTGAGGCATAATCAGAAAACAAAACATAGTTTGAGATGATTGATAGGAGACCAGACCAATCCCTCCTCTGAGCAGCACAGGCTCTGCTGAGGGAGAACGAGATCCAGCAGCTTCACATAACACGCTGGTATCCTTCATGCAGCATTTGATGATCTCTGTGATTTGTGTTCTGTATGCAGTACAGCTAACAGGTCTCTATATTAGAGAAAATATATTAGAAGGATTTACAAGTTTGATATATCTATCTATCGATATATTTCTCTTGGCAGCCTTTTTTTATTTTATTTTTGTTTTGATCGCTTGAAATAAACCATTTCCAAGTCCAAACATCGAGCAGTGGAAAAGCCAAGCAGCTGCTGCCGTGTTTGGCTGTGGGAGCAGCGAGAGCCGGCCTTTTAAAGACATCTGTGCTGAGGGCTGCATTCTCAGAGGAGACACTACTATCAAGGTGACCCCACAGCATGTTGAAGCTCCCTTTTCCAGGGAGACGGTTCAGAAGCGTCAAGGACTGACTGATGCACAGCCAAAATGAACAACACACTCTGCATTTTCCATCTATTTTCTGAGCCGTTTTGACCCTTTCGGGGTCGCGGGGGTGCCGGAGCCTATCCCGGCTACTGATGGGCGAAGGCGGGGTTCACCCTGGACAGGTCTCCAGTCTGTCACAGGGCCTCAATCACACACATCCACTCTCACATTCACACCTAGGGGCAATTCAGAGTCACTAATTAACCTACGAAGCATGTTTTTGGACGGTGGGAGGAAGCCGGAGTCCCCGGTGAAAACCCACGCATGCACGGGGAGAACATGCAAACTCCACACAGAAAGGTCCACCATTGGTGGTTCTGGTTCAGATCTCCCAGCTGGGACTTGAAGCGGGGCCTTCTTGCTGTGAGAGAAGAGTGCTAACCACTGCACCATGCAGCCCACTCAGCACTTGATGTAGATTATAAAGTTAATGCAGTTTGATTTTATGACAGTAAAAAACTGGAAAATGTGGAAGTTTTGGTCAGACCCTGACCCTAGAACACATCTGTCACAATGACTTTACATGAAATAGTGCTGCAGAACACAGATCTGCTCTAAAGCTGATACAGTGCTGACACAAGACTGGACTTCTGCTGCTTTGGATCCAGCTGGAAGGTTCTGCTGTGTGAAGACGGTTCTGCTCAAAAACACCAGGGGGCAGAACAGCAGCTACAGGCTACCAGCAACAGGGACAGAACAAAGAGAGACAAGAGCTTCATGTCACCTGGACTCTGCTGCAGGTCTGACAAGGATCTTCTCCATTCTCTCCTCCACCTGCAACAACTACAACTCATCTCTAACCACTAACCTGTCCTGTAGAGTTCCTGAACCTGAAGCCTCCAATGAAGGAGGAGGAACAGACCACAAAAACACAAACTCCTAAAGATCTACGTCCTAATACCATTAGCTCCTCCCACCCCCAGCACTCACTCCACCTCCACTCAGACTTTAAAAGAAGAACTTTTCTGTACTTCACAGACTGTAGACAGAAACTTTGTCCAGCTCCACTTCAGCTCCTTTGTGTGTGAATGTGTGTGTTTGTGTGTAGTGGTCCCCAGACGTGATGGATTACAAAATAAATCAATAGATATCAATCCTCGGAAAACAAAAAAAAAACATATTTGTGTGTGTTCCTACCTGGTCACAGGCTTCTTTGCAGTTGTCCACCGCAGCAGCATGCTGGCAGCAGGAGGGATCTGCACACAGACACAGAGAGTTAGTCTGAGGATGGAGTAAACCAAACCCATCTACATCTGCTGCCTGTCTCTCTGCTTTTGGAGGACGCTGGAGGAGATCCACACAGGAAGGATCCAGATGGGATTTGAACCAGGGTCTCTTGCTGTGAGGTGACAGTCCTAGCCACTACACCCCCACCATAAATTGCTTCAATTGAATCAAATTAACACTAAATGATGTCATCAATATTCAAGTGTGAATATTTTAAGTACCATAAAGTGATTTTGAAATTTACAGATGAGTTTTAATAAAGTTGTAACTGTTGAGGGGTGAACTTTTTTGTGAACCAAGTATATCTGACAGATATTTTGGAGTGTTCCAAATAGAGCTGCCACGATTAGTCCACTAATCGACTTTTAATATAGTCGACAACTAAATACTTTATATTATATGGAGTCAGAGTGTAGTAAAGTTGAAAGTTAATATGGAATTCTGCTAGATTTATGGACTATCAACATTTATTAAGATTTTTAAGGCTATTTAAGAGTTTAGCTAATATTTCAGCTGCATGCTAGCTATTTTGGCTAACTTAGGCATTTTTAAGTTTTTTAGGCTAATTTAGCATTAACAATAATATTTTAGCTGGCTAACAGCTTCAGCGATTTCAGCTATTAACTTCAGCGTTTTCAGGTATCAATTTCAGCATCTTTAGCAGCCAAATTCAGCTTACAGCATTCACACTAGAATTATCACAGCTAATGCATCTAGTTTTTAGAGAGTTTAAAGCTAATGATGGTTAAGATGTGGGCTTTACATTCAGTTTGCTCTTTACCCAATTGGTCGACTACTAAAATAATTGTTTGAGGCAGCAGCAGTTCCAACTACAGATCTGTTTCACTCAATCACATAAACAAACAACATAAAACTTTGAAATGTTTTATTTTTCCCTCTGAAATTGAATTTTTCTGCCCATGCAAGCTCCATTCTAAAAATGGGCGATGGCCGGGACAAATCGGCTCAATCCACATCGGCGGGTCACATGACCACAGCCTTTCCAATTATATATACAGTGGATATGTATAAGCAGCTCTGGGAAGTGTGGGGTTTCTTCTGCATTTGTACAGTTTCAGAAACACCATCATTACTCAGACGGCTGACCATGTTATTGCTCGTTGGCGGAGCCGTCTCCAGATTTGCAGACCACTCACATCCTCTCAGGTGGCACCAGGCGGGGCAGATCACTGTGAGCAGTGAGCTACACTGTGCATATGAAACAGGAGCTCTGGAGGAGCAGAGACACAGACAGGGTGGGTGGTGGCTGGAAGCAGAACTCAAACCACAGCCCTGCCCTGCCTTCCAGTTATTCACTTGGCTCGGTTTGCTGTCAACAGACTGCTCCTGATGCCTGTAATACTGACGTCCCACATCTTCAGAGGCATTCTGGGCTGAACTCCATTCAGCAGATCCACACAGAAGCTCTCACAGAGCTGGAGTACAGCAACGATGGATTCAGTAGCAGGATGAACATCTACATTGGTGTTGACATGTTTACCATTTGGGACTTTACTAGGAGGATTTCAGCAGCAAAGGCACTTTGGAGGCAAACGCCAAGGAAAACTGTGTGCGCTGTTTTGTGTTTCTAACATGTTGTAGCATTTTTGGCATAATGGAGGACACATATAAAGAATATTAGGATAAAAATGGCATTTCTGTGTTTCTTTATTCACATTTTGATAAATCAGGAGCAGATGAAAAAATGCTTTTAGAAAAAGAAAACATGAATTATATCATTAACATAACATTTTTTTCAGGATACTCAGCCTTTGGTTAGATTTGGGAGCTGCACCTGATTAGACAGAAAAACATTCCCGATGAGTCAGTTAGAACTAGTGCTGCCACTAACGATTATATTCATAGTCGACTAATCACCGATTCATTTTATCCAAATTAGTCGACTAATCAGGTCATGTGCAAACTGGATGTAAAACACACATCTTAACCATCATTAGCCTTAAACTAACTAAAAACTAGATATATAGCATTACCTGTGATGATGCTAGTGTGAATGCTGGAAGCTGAATTTGGACGCTGAAGATGCTGAAATTGATGGTTAAAAACTCTGAAGCTGAAAATGCTGAAGCTGATATCCAGCTAAAATATTAGTTAAATGCCAAAGTCGAGTAGTCGTCGATTAGTCGACTAATCGGAGCAGCCCTAGTTAGAACATATTGATTGTTTAAAGTGTTTCTCCAATCATATTATGATCTGTTGTCAAAGTGCTCCCAGTGTTTTTATAATTATGATTATGACATTTTTAACCAAAATAAAAAAATCACAACGATTGTTTAAAGAAATAATCAAAAGTGCTTTTTTAATCTTAAGTTTCTTTATATATGTGATCTGTTACTGCTGTTAATGCTACAAGAACATATTAAAATCACCATTCTTTTTTTATCAGAGTGGGTCTTTAAGGACTCCTGAACCTGTAGGAGTTTCCCCTGCAAACACAAACTACCAAAAAGTCTGACACAAAGATCATGGAAGACTTCAAAAGGTAACATCTCTTTGGAATGATGATTCATAACCAAAAGTTTGATTACAAACGCAACATTTATACTCAATCCAAATCTACAATAACTGGTAGAAAAAGGTAAACATAGCTTTGTGTCTTTTCTCTCTGTCAGAGCGTACAGAACTAGAATGGTACTTTGGGTATATAAAAACTGTTTTGACTTAAAATCAATGATGTCTACCTATGTAGAAACACACTTGAACTTGTACCCATCACACACGTATAAACACACGTGTGATAGCTGCATGACTAAAACATCAGCCATAGATGAATGCTACTTTAAAGGCCTAGCTGCATTTGTAAACCAACTACTGTGAAGGAGCAGCTCTGTGTGAATGTGGTTCAAAGCAGTCTGTAGACATTTCTGACAATAACATTTACACGTTTACTGGCAAAGACGAACGACATCCCCTCTGCTGTCATTTCCTCCATGGGGCCACATCAGTGCTACGACATAAATGCAGAGAAAGTCCTGAAGGAGCTGCACCCCTCCGAGCGTCAGACTGCAGCATCTGTGATGGGCCGGACTTTCCACCAGAGCACTATCAGAGCCTCAGAGCATGTTCTGTGAATGAAGACTGCACACTTCCCAGAAGAACAGTGAGAGCGGTGCAGCCGGCCCACGAGAGGCGCCTGCCAGCTGGGGCCTTAACAAAGAGCACCTTGTCTGAATTAAGACAGACAGCACATCAAACATGGTGAAAGCAGCGCGGCCTCATGATGGCACCAGGATTCACGGGTCTGGGCTCAGTCTAGATCCAGTTGGTGAGTTACTGTTATGTGTCTGTGTGTGTGTGGGGGGGGTCCTCCAGATAAAAACAGAAACAACAAAGTGTGTGTTATTGTCATGGTTCAAACTTATGACTCATTATACATTTAACATTGGAATTTATTCTCCTCATTTTCTTTACATTCCAGCAGATGATCCAGTCCAGTCTGTGAAATGTCATGCGTGGGGGGCGGTGGTTCCTCTGAGGAACTTTGGGGGCTCGGCCTTTTCTGAACTCACCCTTATCACAGAGCTCTGCAGGATGGAGAGCTCTGAACTAGGAGACAGACATGCTTATCCCAACCGGGCAGGATAAACCTGCAAACCTGCAGGTGTTTTTAGGCTGTGGGACAGTTTTGACCCCATCAGCAGGTGCTGAGGTTTGACCATGGTCACGCCACACACCGGTCCAGAGCAGGGAGCGTTTACATGTTGCATCATTTTTGGAGGCCAGCTTTAAAATGCAGTGAATGTATGAACAACATCCCTGCATTATGACCAGACTGAAGACGAGGGCCGGAAATCACTGTGTACCTCATGATACGATGCAAAGTCAAGGCCCGGGGGCCGGATCCGGCCCTCCAGGTAATTCTCCAGATCGTTTTATTTCATCGTTATTAATGACCCGATGTTATCTTGCACTTATTTTTAACTTGTATAATTCTGACAAAATACTGAAAGTTATTTAAGCTTTAAGTTGATTTATTCTGGAATAATATTCCTGTCTTTTTATTATTCATAATTATGTTATAAGTTAGATTTTTATTTTTTTTTTAAATGTCATTTTGCAGCTTTTTGGACAATTTTGTTATTTACTAAGATTTTTTAGGCTATTTTGGAGTTTAGCTACTATTTCATATACACCCTAGCAGTTTTGGCTAATTTCGTTTTTTTTTCAGTATTTTAGCCTGTTTTGAAGTTTAGCTATTTTTCAGCTTTTGTATAACATAAGTTTTTTTTTCAGTTTTTTAGGCTAATTTGGCATTTAGCTAATATTTTAGCTGGTTATCAGCTTCAGCATTTTCGGGTACCAGCTTCAGGATTTTTAGCTATCGATTTCAGTACCTTCAGCTATCAGCACTAGCATCTTCCCTCGGCCAAATACAACTAAGACTTGCATTATCACAGGTAATACTATTTATCTAGTTCATAATTATGTTTAAAAGTTACAGTTTTAAAGTTTTAAAACTGTAGTTTTAGAGTGTTTAATAAATGTTTATCCTGTTCAGCCCGTGACCTAAGGTTTGTTTTGGATTTTGACTCCTTGTGCGATTGAGTTTGACACTCCTGCGCAACATGGCTCACGATATCGATGATATCACAATACTCCAATAATTGGTAAAAATTTATCTCTAATAACTTACAATATATAATAGTACACATTTAAAAATATATAAATATCCCCATTTAGTTTTTAGCTTGAACACAATTTTAATAAAAAACTCTTCTCTTATTTTGGGCAAAAAATAATACACATTTTAGTGCAATATTGCTGAAATCAGTAATATTGTCTTTGACCAGCATTGACACCAATTAAATTGGAATTATCTGTAAAATTCAGTGTTAACAATAGTAAACAGGAACAGCAGTGACACTACTTGGTGCAGAATTGTTGTAAACAACAGAAGAAAAGTTAAATAATTCAAGTAGCTTCCAGACACATTGGTGTGATGCGCGCCCCCTATCTACCTCCAGAGGAACGTCTCACCAACGGATGATGAATATCAGCTTTTAAAGCCTCTTTAAACAAAAATAAAAGATCAATACTTTTATTTCGATCATGAAGATAGAAATAAAATCTACTGGAATGATCGTGTTAATG
>NC_050531.1:25192607-25195853 GCF_002922805.2 Oryzias melastigma | reverse complement strand
ATCATTCATTCAAACAGAGTCTGTCCAAGACAGTTTGATTGATTTAAAAGGAGAAATACTCGGAAATGTAAAAACAAAATGATTTTTAATTACATTTGTTCTCTTTCAGAAGAAAAATGACACACAGACATGTTAGAAACTCTAAACACCGGAACTTCATCAGAGGGGAACTTTAAAGACCTACTCCAACGAAAATGTGTGTTTTTAATACCTTCTCGTAGCATTTTTCTCATGATAGAGGACATATTTGAAGAAACTTCTGAGTATTTCTTTGTTCAAATAGTTGTGACGCAGAAGCAGACAAAAAAGACTAGCCGTGATGCTGCTACAGTTGTTGGGATACAAGCGACCTGAGCCGCTCCAGTTGTAGACGAATAAATCATGTAGATCGTTTTCCTCGTCTGACCCAGAACCTGGCTTACTGTGGCTACAGGTTTACCCTGTGCCAACAGTTCCACCCACAACTCAGAGATGGCATTATGATGAAATACTGCCGCTCCGCAGAAACTATGTCCTAGAAAATGACCAGCTAAAATCAACTTAATCATAATAAAAAGACCACTGGGAACACTTTGAGAATAGATGAAAAGTTGACTGGAATGGGACTGTAACTGCCATGAACATTTTCACATCACATTCTGTGTTCTGTAACCCTGCATATGTGATATTTTTATATTAGCAGAAACATTTCAGTTCCTTTGTTGCTGAGTGTGTGTGAGAGAGAGGGGTTGTGTTTTTTGTGTGTGTATGTCTGGACTTCATCAGCTTGTGTAAAAAAGTTTTTTGATGCTCTGAAGAAAACCAGACCCATGAGGCACAGAACACGAACAAAGACAAAACTAAACAATGGATGTGGAACATGAACGATGGAGAACATGAATGATGAACATGAATGATGAACATGAACGATGGAGAACATGAATGATGAACATGAATGATGAACATGAATGATGAACATGAATGATGAACATGAACGATGAACATGAATGATGAACATGAATGATGAACATGAATGATGAACATGAATGATGAACATGAATGATGAACATGGACGATGGAGAACATGAATGATGAACATAAAAGATGCCCGTTGTTACTAGGTGTGTGACATTTGTTCCCTGCATTTGACCCATCTCCTGGGGGAGTGGTGAGCTGCAGACAGCTAGACGCGTTTGGTGGTTTAACCCCCCACTTCAACCCCTTAAAGGGGCCATACCATGAAAATGTTACTTATTGAGCTTTTAAGTGCATTATACTGTTCATTCCTCTCTATAAAGAACCCAAAGTGTCATTTTGATCCGTTCACACATTTCTGAGTAATCCTCTAAACACTGTCAGCAGCAGCCCCTCCCATACCCACGAAAGCCAGCGGGTCTTCACAATCTGACATCACTGAGTGAGACCGCCCCTTTCAGGAAGAATCTGCTCCGCCCCCAGACTAACTCAAACACTTTCTCCACAGAGCTAGCGAACGCTCAATTTTTAGCATTTAAACTTCGTAAACGTATTTAAGAATAGTTCAAGCAGACGGAGGATATCTGGAAGACGGCAGGAGAAAGAGAGCAGACTATTTCCTGGAGGAGAAGCGAGCAATGAATTAGGAGAACTGGTTCAAACGTGGATTATTGAGGTAAATGGATCCACATGAAAGTTAAGAGGATTTTTGATAGAGAGATTCATCATTTCCATAAATCCTGAAATGTTCATCTGGTGTTGTCTGGATTTTGGGACAGAATTTCACTGCAAAATGAACCCGTTAGCATCATCATTCTGTCAGCCAAATTTGAGGGATAAACACCCAAGCTGCAACCACATCAATACAAAAAACAGTAATAAAAACAATTTTCCCTAATTTTTTCATGGGGGACTCGCCCGCTCTAAGATGACGTCATGAAGTGGGTGGAACCCTCAGAGAGCGAAAGGCGGAGCCTCAAAGATTAAGTCGTTTGACTTTTGAGTATAAAAATAGTTCACAAAAATAACTGATATTTAATAAATAATTTGTTTTTTTAGTGTTATGATCATTTACTTGGATATAGTTTACTCTGAAAGACTTTAGAAAATCATGGTCTGGCCCCTTAAAGGCTGCGTGTTGAGCAGGGAGGATTTGGGTCCAAGTCTAAACATTTTTGACATGATTTGAAGAGTAGATTTAACTAGAAGTCTCTTTTCCATGAGGAAGAGTGTTGATGAAGATCAGGAATGAGGAAGACCACTGAAGAGCATGAGCTCCCAGCTTTGTCCCCTCATGGAGCTTCTGGTTGGAAGACGTGTGCTCCAGTTTTAGTCAGCGCTCAGTTATGTTTTGACCTTAATGAAAAGAGAACATAGCCCCCCACCCCCCACCCCATACACATAGAGCTTTCAAACAAAGGCAGGTGACATAATAAGTGTGTGTGTGTTGGGGGGTCAGCATGGGGCCCCTGGCTGCTGCTAATGAGCGCCTGGCCTCATTCTGGCTCAGACACACAACAGGGAGGAGAGAATAGAGAGCAGGGCCTTCATGTGCTGACCACTTCAATGCACTTCACTGAAAGAAGCCCGTCAGAACCAGAACCAGAGCCCGCATCTTTAAAGACTTGCAGACAAATCCTTGATCAATCCGAAGTGATCACTGTGTTTTCGTCTGACAACTTCTGGAACCGCTCAAAGCGCAGTTTTCCTGAAAGCCAGACGGAGATCACAGATGCTGCACGCAGACTCCAGACGATCCAAACGAAAACAACCGCTGAGAGTGGAAAATGAAGATCTGCATCGAATCAGACTTCTTCTCATAAACTATGACAAAATAAAAACACTGGAGATGAAGGCGGAGGCATTTAGTGACGCTTAAACACAAAATCTTTAACAAACTGTAACTTTTCAACCATTAACACAATAATTCCAGTAGATTGCGAGCAGATTCCGGCCCTCTGGGTAATTCTATCCGGCCCTCCAGATCATTTTATTCTATAGAATAACGATATAACGATATATCGTTATCTTACGCTTATTTCTAACTTGTATATTTCTGACAAAATATATTTTATGGAGGGTAAAATATTGAAAGTTATTTAAAGTTTAAGTTGATTTATTCTGGAATAATATTCCTGACTTTTGATTATTCATAATTATGTTAAAAAGTTAAAGTTTTTAAAATTAAAAAAATTGGCATTCTGCTAGCTTTTTGGACTATTTTGCTATTTACTAAGTTTTTTAAAGTTATGGCGTGTGTTGGATTTTGAACCCTCGTGCGATTGAGTTTGA
>NC_050531.1:25188311-25192536 GCF_002922805.2 Oryzias melastigma | reverse complement strand
ATGCTAGCTGTTTTGGCCAACCTAAGTTTTTTTTTTTAGGCTAATTTGGCATTCAGCTAATATTTTAGCTGACGATCAGCTTCAGAGTTTTCAGCTATCAATTTCAGCTCCTTCAGCGGCAGAATTCAGCTTACAGCATTCACTCTAACATTATGGCAGGTTATATCTAATTATGTTAAAAAGTTACGGTTTTAAAGTTATGGCGTGTGTTGGATTTTGAACCCTCGTGCGATTGAGTTTGACACCCCTGATCTGCAGGAATGATCGTGTTAACGGTTGAAAAATTACAGTAAGTTAAAGAACTTAAACACTGGAGCTCTGGTGTTAAGGGTTAACATATTTCTCATGATGGTTCCGTTTGCTTCTGGACAGTTTTCACATCACAAATGTCTGGTTGCTTTACTCCAAGGTAAACGTTTCAGTTTTTCTGGTGGATTTCCTGCTTTAATTTGAAGCAGCTTCCTGTCTGGCTTGTTTCATTCCCGTTTTCTGTCGGTCTTAGGAACTGTTCTCAGATGTATTCTTCTAGAGATGCTCATTAAAGTCTGGTTCAGCTTCGTACTTCTTCCTGTGCACTCTGATCTTCATTGTTCTGAAACAACTTTCAGAGCACTCTTCCTGCAGAACCACTCTGAAGGATCTGTCGTGGTTTTCAGGCCTCCAGATCTTCTCATAAACTGGAGGAGGTGGTGCTCTGATCCGGTGAGAAGAAGGCAGGAATGCATCAGACGGAGCAGATTCAGCGCATTTCAGCCACAGCAGAGGCAGAACATCAGCAGGAGGTCTGGGATCTCTCTGGAAAAACATGTGGCCTAGTCGGGGTGGGAACCACAGGGGGGGTTCTTTGTGTTTACTCTGAGGATGAAGTGAGCCAGAGCCCAGAGGCTGCATGGTCTGCAGACACCAGATCTGAGCATGTGCTCACCCCTGAGCACGAGAGAAGAAGACAGGCTGGGTCCAGATAAACGACAGGTCGTACTCTGTCCTGGAAACCAGGAACATCTGAGTCTTCCTGGTTTCTTTTTTCTTCGGAAGTCTGGAGTCTGGATCCAACATTAGGATCCTGGTGCTCCAACAATGCTGCACATCGGGGTTAGAATGAAGAAGGACCACAAGAACATACATGCATCGCATAGGACAACATGTTCATTGAGAAAAATCTAAACTGAAAGAAACGTTTCGTCTTTGTTTCCATAAAGAGTCAACCTCAAGAGATACAAGCAGGTGAACCACTCCCTGCTTTGGTAGGTTTTACTGCCGTTTAAGCGGTGCTCTGTCTTCATCTTTCCCTAGTTTCCTTCACTTTTACTGGTGACTGAGAGCAAGTTATTTGATTTCCTGTAGAAGTCTCCTGGAAATTGGGTTCTACACAACGAACACATCACATAACAGCTGGACCATGCTGCTGAATCAGCAGATTGTGGGGATGACAAAAAAATGCATCACAAGGTGTGATCGGTCCGGTCCAGAATTTTGAGTGTTTCCATTGTTAAATGGACCCATTAAACAGTTCCGACCCGTACCTCTTGAGGGCGCCCATCCGTTGTAGGTCCATAGAAAAGTAGAGTCGCTGTAGTCACCAGTCAATTTGCAGAAAAGGATGACGACATTAGAAAGGACCAGTAAAGCTCTAAGATAGCGTTTCCGTTTTCCTCTTTACAGTGGTATTCTTCTTAACCGCTCACAATCTTCTTTCAAACATTATATAACCTGTTATATATGATCTACAAAAAGTAAAGCAAGAAAAAGACGAGCTGCTGGATGACCTCCACTGTTGTTTCTTTTCTACTCGTTACACTACAATGACACGCTAGCGGTCTACAGCACGCATACGCCATGAAAACAAACCGCTCTGTGGAAACGAAGCTTAACAGAACCCTTCCTAATCTTTATCTAACAAAACTATTAGTTTTCAGTCACATCAGAGAGACATGGACGAAAAGAGTCCTCCAAAGGACTTCCTGTATCTTACATCGTGCACAGTCTCACAGAGAAAAGTAATACTCCATTAATGTCTCCAATCTGATCTTACTGACTTGTACTCCACAGATACTTCCTTCATCTAACTGTATCCGAGCTGCACAGAGCTTAGCTCAGTTTAGCAGCAGGTCTCTCTGCTCACAGCCGTCTCCTGCTCAACCGCAGGGAGAGAGGATGGCAGTCCAGACTGGAAGTAGAGGAGTCTTGGTTGTTTTTGTGTTAGCTTAGCTTAATTTGTGTTGGCTCGTAGCCAGGTGTATTCTCTTCAGTTGTCAAAAATCTGCTGGCTTGAACAACTTTCCAGTGGACTTCGAGGTTAAGGAACAGAGGTTGAGTTAGATTGGCATTATATCCATCAAACTCCTGGAACATTTCACTCGGGATTTTTTACTTAATACGTTAGCCTTTATTAGCTATGATGCTAGCTGTATTTTACCACTTAAAACCCTCATCACCGTTTATTGCTAAAGCAACATCTTGAGCTAGCTTCACAAGAGATCCTCAACCTCCTCAGGAAGTTCTGTGGAGAAACTTGCCTCTCTTTGGCCAGTTCCACTCTCCATACTGAAGACCCAGCACACGTTACATAAAGCTAATGTAACTGTCACTAAGCCACACCTCTGCCACTCAGTCCACCTCCACTAGCCCCGCCCCCTTTTAGCATTTTTCAGTTCTAGGCTGAGAATGGAGTCGGCCTCCAACTACCCTGTTTGGTTACTCTTTTAAACTTTGAGGTTTACACCATATTCAGGAACAGAGGGTGGGTTGAGCTTGATGCCATGTCTCCATTACATGACATAAACTTTAGAATAAGTCAGATAAATGTGAACACGTCAGCTTTAACATGTGTTAATTCGGGATAAAAGACATGACCCGGTCAAAAGGTCACGGTAAAATCTCATTACTCAAGCAATCAGGTAATGACTGGACATTTGATGTGCACGTAAACCAGTTCACTGAAGGTCAGCACACATGGCATGAAGGTGGGCTCACTTTAAGCCAAAACAAAGCAGAACGAGGTCAGCGCGCTGCATTCTTCACACTTACACATGAAAGAGACCCCATCCACCCTGCACTCGCCATGACACGAGGACCAGCCCCACTAACTGCTGGAACCAAACAGAACCATTTATTCACAGACACTGAGAGACTGTTGGTGCTTTGTAACTTAAGGAGCTGTATGGTTCTGTTCTGGTTCTGCTCCACCGTAAATGGACAGAGATTACAGCAAGGACAAACAATCTACAAACCTCTGCCGCCTCATGATCAGAGGCCAGCTGCCGCCACGATAAGAACAGGAATCTCTATGAAAATGTAACAGTACTCTGGGTTTCCTGCACCGACTTCCTGTGTGCAGCGTGTTTGTGTTGGGGGGGCTGAGGCTGGAGAGCCTGCTGCTTTGTCACTACGTCTGCGTGTTCACAAAGCATTCAAGAAAAACTCCTCAGGAAAAGAGGAGTTCTCGGATGGTTCTCCTTCAACTGCTTTAAACTGCAGGAAATAAGAAAAAAACACTGAAGCAAAAGGATTCCTGATTTAGCAGAGACTGAAAACAGCTTCAGACTGCAGCAAATCCAACTTTTCCCTCTCTGAGCACAGATTCTCAGTGAAAATCTTTCACAGGTCTGAGTGTAGCAGCTCACAGCCTCACATGTCCGGCTGCAGTTCAAAAACGGATGCAAAAAGACAAATATCTATCAAAGTTACAGAGAACGCATCACTTTGAATGAGAGCAACAGACATTTAACTTCATACACTTAGCAAACATTTGAGCTCGTTGGGAAGCTGCTTCCATCTATGACCCGGTTCTGACTTGTTCTACGTTCTGAAATCTTTCTGCAGACCTGCTGGCTTTGATGGACCACATGGAGATCTGACAAGAGTTTGAGTTCAACAGCACGAAGGGACTTGTGAGCTAGCAGCAGGTTAGCATCGATTACTGATGTAACACAGACGTTCATGTGTTTGTCTCTTTCCTGTTTGGTTCTGTTAGAAGTTCCTCCTTAAATCTTCCATTCAGAAAGACATTTCCTCTTTATTGTTTTGATTGTTCTCCATGGGATTTAGACTGAAAACCACTGGAAGTAGTCCACCGGTCACTTATCTGGGCTGTAGTAAAAACAAAAAAAAAACATCTAATGATTGCCTGATTAAAAGACCAACCAATCAGAACACTTCGTTCACAAAATGCTGGACTGCTTGTAGTTCCTAGAATTTCTAAAAGTACAGCTGGAGGTAGAACCTT